>NC_034602.1:51107846-51132289 GCF_900095145.1 Mus pahari
TGCATTTCCCTGATGACTAAGGATGTTGAACATTTTTTCAGGTGTTTCTCAGCCATTCGATATTCCTCAGTTGAGAATTCTTTGTTTAGCTCTGTACAATGGGCTCAAGAAAACAGAATGAAACAAGCACTGACCAATCTCTAAATACTCCATTATAAGATAAGGACAAGGACACAGATGATAGAAAAACACTTAGATAATATTAAACTACAGATGACTTTAGGAAGACGACTCAGAGGATAAAGATATTGCTTCTCAAGCATAGATAATGTGTATCAGTTCTTTACTTGTTACATCAGCCTGGAGGAAGCAAAGACAGAAAGACCCTAGAGAACAATAGTAAGATATTATTTCAATATAATATAAAATATATATTTATATATAATATAATAATAAATAATGTATCAATCAAGGACAATGCACAACATTAAGTCTGACTTACATACTCTAAGAGACACATACCATTATACATGTATATGCATACACATGCATAGGACACATATACAACCACGCACACCACAGACACACCACACATGCAACACACACACACACACACACACACACACACACACACACACACACACTCACACTCCACAGATAGGCATACTTTTTTCAATGGAGAAAACTAAAGAAATCTAACTGTCAGGAAAATGGCTGTTGTTGCATATTGATTTTGGGGAGAATTAGTAAAAGTGTAGTTTTGTCTCTGTAGTGTGGGAATTTAGCATACATGAGTATAGTGAGGGATGGGATTAAGATTTTAGTCCCAAAACAAGATTTCCAAAAGTGTGCTTCTTCCAAGATTTTTCCTATCATAGTTACTACTTCAGATTCACAAAATGACTACTGAAATAGTATCACAGGAGAAAGGGGAAAATGATCCGAATCAGTATGCTGGCATATAATTACTCAAGCCACAGCACTGAGTGTGAGGAGATTCTAGAGTTAAAAGGACTGCTTGATTAAAGATAATAGTCAGAAGGAAAACAGCACTCTTTATTCACGTTCCCACAACTCCCAGAAGTGAACCTAGAAAGTTATAGGGAAAGCACCTATAAGAATACAAGTGTATTAGAATATACAGAATGCTGATTTGGAGATGAAGGTACAAATTTATAATAAACCTGCATTGGTTATGAATAATAGAAACTGTGGTGTAAACTGAATAAGGTTACAATGTAATTAGATGCCTTCCCCTCACCTCTGTTTCTCTTTCATCCCATAGCTTTTTCAATTAGATTAGATACAGCTCAAAATATTTTTGTTGACATTCCTAGATGTTGAGTAACTGTAAAAGAAATGATTCCTGGGTTCTAAATAAGTCTGAGAAAACAGATATTTATAAAATTGAGCTATTAAAAGAAAGCTTGATGTGCTTTCAAATGAAGGTCATGGTAATGCCTGTGACAATTACAGCAGTAATGTTGCTTGTATTTATTTTCTCAGGTTTTGCATACAGCCAACAATGGAAAGTACTGGATTCATACATGGCATCTCACTCCAAACACCAGTTACTGAGACCTTAACAACATTTATGTCTTTGGGAACATCATATCTTATTTATGCAAAGACAGAAGAGGGTTCATAATTGCACAGGATGTAATAGAAACTAATTGAATTGGGGGCTTTCATATATTTATTTAAATAATATAGATAAAAGATTTTAAAGTTTTAATAGATAAAATATAAGAAATTATAAGAATATAACATGGCTAAAGTAAACTTTTGTTATATATTTGAAAGTGGTCTCCCATATAGACTACAGTACCCACTTACTTAAAAATTCTTCTATCTTAAACTTTCAGCAATGTTTTGGCCTCAGCCTTCCAAGTGTCCATATTGAAGGTTTCTTTTTGTTTTGTTTTGTTTTGTTTTGTTTTGTTTTGTTTTGTTTTGTTTGTTTGTTTGTTTGTTTCCTCACTACTCATCCTGGCTAATTTGCCCTTTCAAAGAACAAAAATGAAAAGTATTGGTTTTGGTAGTAGTTATCCTATTTCTGACACTGTACTGGGTATAAAATATCTTTCTCACACATCCCAACATAAACTCTCAGGGATAAGAAAATTGAAAAATGATATCTCCTTTTGGATAGATAAACAGGGAGGAAAAGGATGTTATATATTTTCTTACACTATCTTCATTTTCACTTTTTTATTATTTACCTTGTTTCTTGATTTTTTTTCTGAGTTTCTTCCTTCATGCATGCCCTCCACCCTCACAACTTCCCCGGCAGAAGAAAAATAAATAAGTAAATAAACCTCAATATTTGAAATGTAAATAAATAACATAAACAATTAAAAATTGAAAAAAACGCAAATTAAAAAAAATTTTAATGAAATTGAAAGTTGTGATTCATACTATAAAAAACAATTGTGAAAGATGTAGTGTGTCCTAAACTTTATGTACTCTTTGTCCACACAGAAATGTTCATTACAATGAGATTTGGTCTGGTTCCAGGCCCCTGGCTTCTGCTACACTATCAGTACTGGATCTTCATTGGGGCTTCACTCCAATATCCTGTTGTTACCCTGTGTCAGAGAGTTCATGAACCTTTGGATCTGCAGGACCACTCCTTTTACCTGCTTCAGGAGTTCATTGATGGTGTGGATGTTGGGGTCATCCAAGTCAAAGACCTGGATCTGAGGCTTGGGTAGTTATTTAACTTGTAAGCCTAGAAGCTCCCCTGAACCCACACCAGCATGGTAAAGTAGTTACATAACTGGTAATCCTACCAGTTCTCCTGAATGCACAGCATCAGAGTGAGCTCTCCAGTACTTTCCAGGCTAGCTCATTCAATGACATAGCCAGCAAGGGGCAGGTCCAGTTCCCCTGCGTTCATGCCCTTCTGAGAGACTAAACAGCATCCATACCAGCAGGGCCAGCTCTATTTTGCTGCCCACTAAATGTACAAGGCCTCTTCTCCTGAGTACTGAACAAGGCAAGGCGCTGGGCTCCTACTCTCAGAATCTTGGGATAGCCTTAACTGCAATCCAAGCAACCAAGACCAGCTCTACTGTGTTACTCAAGCAAAGTGCAGGGCCCACTTTCCCAGGGACTGTTGGAGTCATTGAGGGACAGGGACAGCTCTGCAGCTTTCATGATCTCAGGGCCATCTCTCCTGTTTGCCAAAAGAATGGTAATGTTTTAAGAAACAAGGATAAAACCCGTTTTAGATTTGACTATCACAGTCATCTGTATAATTTTTCCATAGTTAAGAAAAATAAGACCATTGAAAGGGGAAAGAAAGGATCAAAGCTCTCAACACATATGGGCTTTCTCTATGCTTCTGCATTGATTAACAGTGAGTTCGCACAGCTGTGATGTTAGACTGATATCCCCTTCCACCTCAAATGACTTTACTCAGGAAATGAAAGAAAGGCATCTCAAGTAAAAAGTAAATATGATATCTCATTTATATTGGAATACAGAGAAAAGCTTAGCAAAGGGCTGCCTCTTCATTGCCAAGTGCATTTTGTCACTCATAATGCATTGATGATATAATGGAGCAGATCATGCCACAATCCTTTGACCTTCCTTTGCATAATCCTTGCCTATGCATTTTATTTTAAAATGTACTATTACTAAGTTAAGAATCAATAGAACCACATGCTCTTTTTAAAATATAAATACTATTACTTTGAATTCTAATTTGAATTATTATATTTTGTTAGATCATATAATTGTTTTTAAAAGACTTGTAAAAGAATCACCTCAAATTACTTGATATAGTATTAAGATGAGCCAAATTTAAATGTTTTTAACACTTGAGTTCAAACATTACCCACTGTAGTCTAACATGTAACACACACACACCACTTAAAGTTTTTAAATTTGTATCTATTTATAATTAAGAAAAATCCAAAATCGAGGCAGGAGTTGGTGGATTGGTGGAGGAGGACCCACAGAAGCAGGGGGAAGGGGAATGGTACAGGGGGTTTCTGGAGGGAAACTGGGAAAGGGGGAATGGTATAGGGGGGTTCTGAACAGAAACAGGGAAAGGGGATATCATTGGAAATGTAAATAAAGAAAATATCCAATAAAAGAAAAAATTACAATAATAGTTATGTATGTTCTGCTTTGCATTCATATTCTTAACAAAAATACCAAACTTGATACTGTTAAAGGAGATCTATAAAGATGCTATATTTCATAATTAAGAGCATGAAATTGATATAGTTCTCTTTTGGTTTGGTTTGTTTACCCAATACAGAACCCATTTCACTAATTCTTCCAAAAGAGCTATATTACTAAATCTCTGGTGTATACATTCAACATATCCTGCCTCTTGAGAAGTGCCAGTTGTATAAAATCTACTCCACATAATAATATCTTTTCCGAAGAATCCAGATGTGTTACTGCACTTTTCTAATACAAATAAATGAGAAAGACACACTGAAGGGGAAGGAAAGTAAGTTCTCATATTCCCTGCTCCTTAGTTCACCCATGTCTGTGAATCACAATGCATTAGATATTTTATGTGGAGGAAGAGTGGGGAAGGGAGTATGTGACTTCTACACAGATGCCAATAGCAGGTATCTCCTATGAATTCTGGACCCAGACTAGTTCTCATGGCTGTAGACTGTAAATGTGAACTCTTTCTGCTTACAGGTTCATAGTACTCTCCACGGTCATATCCATACAATAGCTGTAGGCCCTAGAAGTCTCAAGAACCACTACATCTCTGGGAGAAGCTATAGCAAGCTTGTTCATAAGCCCACAAGATTAATATATATCAATGGATTCCATTGCTAAGCCTGACCTGAAATACAAGGAGTCAGGTTAGACATCTGTTGACTCAGGGCCTATGAACTGATGAAGACTTTAGTCAGGCTGATGTCAATAATTTCAAATGCAAATTTTGTCAATCCCTATTAGTGGTTTGGAGACACAGAGAGAGAGAGAGACACAGAGAGAGAGAGAGAGAGAGAGAGAGAGAGAGAGAGAGAGAGAGAGAGAGAGAGAATTCAGTGATATAATGTCAGCTCCTCCGTCCTCAAATAAATTACAATTTTGGCTCACAATTTTGGCTCAGATCAGGCTGAACTCTAAGCCTGTACACATTCACTGTTCCTTAGAAATGCTGTAAAGTTGTTTTCTGTTTGCCAGGAAAAGCTACTATTATTAACTGCTACAATGTGCAAACTCCAAAGAGGGCATCTAGTTCTCTGTTAATGCAAATACGCCTCCAAGAGACCAGGGTTCCCATGCTAGTTCTCAGGCTGTTCCAGCTACCCCACTCTCCTCCCTTTGCAACATAACCTCTTATAACCTGCAGGCCTTTCCTACCATTTTGGCTATCTGCTCTGCTTTTAGAGTCACAGTAACTATCAGGTTGCTTCTCTCACAGCTTTTGCTCCCTGTCCTGGAGAAGCAGCCATGACAAAAAACCCCAGACACTGATGCCCATTCTCTTTCTCATCTTGAATAAAATCCTGGTGGCTAACAATGAAATGACCATCTTGATGTTGTCTTTACATCACTGCTTGGTTACATATAATCTACATGTAATATATATTTTATCCAAATATGTATTATATACTACGTATTATATATAATATATGTGTATATGCAAACTAAACAGAAATAGATTAAGCAATCAAAATATAAATTTAAATAAAACAGGGGTTTGGATGTGCACAAAGTAAGAATGGTGCAATATGCTAATTCAGTAAGTGTATGCGCAGACGTGACAGCATTGAGAATGCAAAACTCTTGATGATATATTTAAACATTCTTTAACACCTATTTCACAGGCTCTGTTGGACTCCTTCCTACTTGTTAGAGTTGTAGTGGAATATTTCTTATCTGCTGTTTATAGTTCATTGTAGTCCAACCCTGCTACAGGCTCTGCACCCAAAAGTCATCCAAGCTAATTACTTCTGTTCAACATTTTCAAGGATCTTCATCATTGCATGTCAAACTCTCAGGTAATTGGAATAAAGTAAGTGCTAATGCAGCTAACTGTTTGCAGATTCTAGCTAATAATAGACTAAGAAGCATAAACAATAAATTTCTAGTAGGCACATGCCCCCAAAAGGAAACAAAGAAAAAATGGAGTGGGGGGAAAAACAGGGAGGTGTCATTTCAGATCAAATAATAGATTATATAACTTGCATAAAACATTTATTTTTAGTCTTTTTGCTTCCTTCTTAATAATTTTTTATTTCATTTTTATTCCTTTTGTAAAGGCAAGTATTCAAGAAAAGTTAGTGCAGTCTACATTCATGACATTGGCTTCAATTTTGTAAAATTTTCTCTGTAACCACAACAAGGCATGTCTCAGTATCCTGTAGGCAGAACTACAACAAGGGTAAACATACCTAATGAAGCACTTAAAGACTCATGTTTAAAATCTAGGATTAAAAAAATGTCTACTCTTCTTTTTCACTGTTCCAAGTCAGAAAACTCCTTACCTGTAGCCCTTGTTTTCTATCGTATTTTCAGTTACTTGTTAAATAAATATAGCTTTAATCGCCTAGCCTCACTACTTTACTTACTTTGTAATAAAGATTTTAAAAGATATATTCAATTCTTGCCAGAGGTTCTGATTCCTGGGACAGATGAATCTTTTCTGATAAATGATAAACTAACCAACAAACAAAATATAAAGAAGTAATCAAAAAGTTCCCTTTCTAAAGGCAGAAAAAGATGAAGGTTTGAGCTTGAGCCTTCCTCTTTCCTCTGCCTTTCATCTGATGTGAATATGGCCACAAATGTAGTGAATAAAATCAGCATAAAAACATTATCTTGCTGTTCTGTTAGTCATATATACACAATCAAGGAATTGGGTGCAAAAATATGCCTTTCTGTAAACTCTCAGAGGCAGAGGAAGATCATTTTCATGTTCTTACTTTGTTCTGGAGACCAGCTGAATGAAGTAGTTTCTTTCTTGATACTCCTCAAAGCCTGAAAACAGCAGGTCCCAACATCAATAAATAGATCACTGACTACCTAGTCTTTCCTTTGAACATATAAGGATTCTTCTGAGTATTTTATGTACATCCAGTAAACAGTATTCTACCTTAGCATTAGCTGACTAGCACATGTATTTCAATTTCCCACCATTTCTTACAGTTACAAACAAAATGAAGCATAATTAGATACCCAGGAAGAGCCCTTTCAGAGTCAGAGATTAGTTTGAATATTCTCCTTTCATTGCTTTTACCCTACTCATCACACCTTTGCAGATTCTGGGTGCTTGGTTCTTGATGTTTCTGAGGTTCAATGCTTTTGTGCCAAGGACCTCCTTCAGCTTGGAGAGGGGTTCTGAGGAAGTGGTGTCTTTGAGCAATGAAAAGAAAGACTCGAACTCAAAGAGTGAGTTCAAGCCGGCAACCTCTGTTCTGCTTGAGACAGCTTTCCAGCTTGATTTCTCTCCCTTCTGCTTTCTTTCTCTCTGATCAGTATTTTATCTCTCTAATCTACATTCTCTGGAGATCTCCTCACAGCTCTCTCCATCTCTATGTTCTGCTTCTCCCAGTTCTCTAAGCAGTTCTCTCTTGCTATTCTCAAGAATTCTCTGGAGAGCTTATCTCCTGCAGATCATAAGCTTAGTCTTCTCTTTCACATATCAATCCAATCATTTACTCCAGCTATCCTTTAAGTTAGTCTATAAATTAGCATTCTAAAACCCCAAGCCCTTATTTTTTATTCTTAAACTAATTTATTTTTTTACACTCCATATTACATTCCCAGCCCCATCCACCCTCCAACTGCTCTACATCCCACACCTCCTCCCCACCTGTCTCCAGATGGATGTCCCCACTGCCCCACCCCACATGACCTCTAAACTCCCAGAAGCCTCCATTCTCTTGAGGGTTGGGTGCATCAACTCTGAATGAATACAGACCTGAAAGTCCTCTACTGTATGTGTGTTGGGATCCTCATATCAGCTGGTGTATGCTGTCTGTTTGGTGGTTTAAAGTTTGAGAGATCTCAGGGCTCCAGATTAATTGAGACTGCTAGTCCTCCTACAGGGTCACCCTCCTCCTCAACTTCTTTCAGCCTTCCCTAATTCAACCACAGAGGTCAGCTGCTTCTGTCTATTGGTTGGGTGTAAATATCTGCATCTGATTCTTTCAGCTGGGTGTTGGGTCTTTCAGAGGGCAGTCATGATAGGTTCCTTTTTGAGACTGCTCCATAGCCTCAGTAATAATGTCAGGCTTTGATCTGGATCCCACTTTGGGCCTGGTCACTGGACTTTCTTTTCCTCAGGCCCCTCTCCATTTCCATCCCTGTCATTCTTTCATACAGGAAAAATTATGGGTCAGAGATGTTCCTGTGGGTTGGTAACCCCATTCCTCACTTGATGCCCTGTCTTCCTGGACTCTATAAATTCCCTCTCCCTTAATTTTTAAGAAAAAACAAGCACACATTTTCTTTTCACTTTGTAGAAAAATTCAGAAGCCTGACTGATTCTGTTTATCACAGACAATGAACTAGCTGGGTGGGATCACACCTGGACTTAAATTAATTCAGCCCCAGACTGAGCTTGAACTCAGTAATCTGCCCACATTTGTATCTTTCTGACAAACTGGATAATTAATACAGCTGGCTGTGTTTCTTTAGATTCATGACGCCGCTCATATAATTCATATCACATCCTTATTATTGCATTGCTGAGAACGTATGTATTTTTGAACTCATATTTCTAGAGTTCTCTACCACAGCCTTAAGGGATGTCCTGAAAAATCCCACTGCTTATCATTTTGCTAAGACATTTAGCCTCAACTTTGTCCCCTGAACTTCTGCTGTCTCTGATTATCATGGAGTACTAACATTAACAGGGAAGACATTCCTTAAATGAGAAATGTAAAATAAATATGTACATTATTATTCAAACAAGCCTTATGCCTGTCAGCTATTGATACTAGACACTCGTGGAGACCCACATCCACTAGCTCTGTCCCAAGGGAAGGAATCACATCATTCTGTCCCCACCAAGACTGAGCTGGGCCTGGCACTTTTGACTACCATGGTTATACCTGGTAATTATTTCTTCCACCTGTGTGAGAGGTTAGCAGAGAGCTCCATGAATCATCCTCACTGACATCTTCCTGCAGAATGCTTGACACATGTGAACAAGTGTCTTGACCCTGCGAGTTTAGCTGCAAAAATGCTACAAAGGCAGTCTTCTGTCTTCTCAAATACCATCCCCAGTGTAGCTTATTTTTAGAATTCCGTTTATCAACAAGCGAAATCCATTTTTCACCTCTTGAATCCTGGCAGACAGAGCCTCTTGCTCTGATTAGTGAAATAGAGTAAATGTCTATTTCTACAGTCTAAGTTAAGGAAATAAACAGAGAAATGACCCAGTCATATACATCCTCTTTATCTCAGTTTCTATTAAAACGAGCTTTGTTCTTGACCATCGACATTCTAAAATATAAGTTCAAAACAACATGAAAGTTTCAGCTTTTACATGCTGAATGCTGTGTTGCTGTGGTAGAGGGAACCACTGTAGCAATATGTTACTGCAACAAACCACACCAACAACTCTTAGTGGCACTGAAAAATATGTTCTATGCTAGACAGTCCATCAAGACATTGAGCAGAAGACTACATTATTTATACTTCACTCCTTAATGACAACTCTACATTGATAATATTAACCCTAATTATTGTCTAGTCATTTTGTATTTTAATTTTTTCAACTTAATCAGCATTCTTTAAAATGAGGTCTTCTTGTATTTGAAATCTAGGCAATGCATAATCTAAGTAATATATAAACTCATGCATGTATTTTTGAAAGTATATCAGTACTTTACCAAAGCTAATATAATGAATTTTACATATTAATACTAAAAATAGTTTTCTTGTATGTAAATAAGTTTTAGAGATATAATGTTCAGCTTCCTGTATCATTGGTAAAAACATTTGTTAAATTCAGGAAGAGAGAACTGAGTTGAAAGAATGACTTACATTAAGAGAAAATTAAATGATGATAGAAAATGTGTATTATGAAGCCAATCAAATAAAAATATTTTAAAGAATTGCACTAACACAACTAATTTTAATAAAACTGCCAATAATTAATATAAAACCAAAATAACTTCTTAGTGCCTCAACATAAACCATAGCCATTTATATTTACACTTCTTATTTCTTTGTTATAATATTTAAAATGTAATATATGATCTTAAATCATTTACTAGCAAAACTGTTGTTATTTAACACAATCAAAACACACACACACACACACACACATATATTATATATATATGATATATATATATATATATATATATATATATATGCAATTAAATACATTCAAGTAAATTAACCTACTTACAGGTTCCTTTTGGAATGATACTAATTCCATCATATAAATTAACCTTCACCTACAATATCCTACTATTAACTGTATTCTTGTTGCACATTATTTCTAGACGTATCCTGTACAAATCTAACTGTTTTACCCTAGAAATACTCTATAATAAAACCATTTTTACATTTTATTATTTCTATTAGATATTTTCTTCATTTACATTTCAATGCTATCTCCAAAGCCCCCTATATCCACCCCCACCCTGCCCCCAACCCACCTACTCTCACTTCCTGGCCCTGGCATTCCCCTGTATTGGGGCATATGATCTTCACAAGACCAAGGGCCTCTCCTCCCTTTTATGGCTGACGAGGCCATCCACTGCTACATATGCAACTAGAGACAGCTCTGGGTGGTACTGGTTAGTTCATATCATTGTTCCTCCCATAGGGTTGCAGACCCCTTTAGCTCCTTGGGCACTTTCTCTAGCTCCTTTAATAGGAGCCCTGTGTTCCACCCATGAATGCGTTCATCCACTTCTGTATTTACCAGGCACTGGCATAGCCTCACAAGAGAGAACTATATCAGGGTCCTGTAAGCAAGCACTTTCTGGAATATTCAATAGTGTCTGGGTTTGGTGGTTCTATATGGGATGGATCCCTGGGTGGGGCAGTCTCTGGATTGTCCTTCCTTCTGTCTCAGTTCAAACTTTGTCTCTGTAACTCCTTCCATGAGTATTTTGTTTCCCATTCTAGGAAGGAGATTTCACCTCACATCAGCCAGAATGGCTACGATTAAAAACTCAGGTGACAGCAGATGCTGGCAAGGATGTGGAGAAAGAGGAACACTCCTCCATTGTTGGTGGAATTGCAAGCTGGTAAAACCACTCTTGAAATCAGTCTGGTTGTTTCTCAGAAAACTGGATATAGTACTACCGGAAGATCCAGCAATTACTCTCCTGGGCATATACCCAGAAGATGTTCCAACTTGTAAAACGGACACATGCTCCACTATGTTCATAGCAGCCTTATTTATAATAGTCAGAAGCTGGAAAGAACCCAGATGTCCCTCAACAGAGGAATGGATACAGAAAATGTGATACATTTACACAATGGAGTACTACTCAGCATTAAAAACAATTAATTCATGAAATTCTTAGGCAAATGGATGGATCTGGAGGATGTCATCCTGAGTGAGGTAACACAATCACAAAAGAACACACATGTTATGCACTCACTGATAAGCGGATATTAGGCCAGAAACTTAGAATATCCAAGATACAATTTGCAAAACACATGAAACTCAAGAAGAAGGAAGACCAAAGTGTGGATACTTCACTCCTTCTTAGAATGGGGAACAAAATATCCCTTTTTATATTTTTGACTAGGCTAACTTATTATGTATATAAACTATAGTGCTATGTACTAACTAAAGTCGGAGTGCTGTCAGATCACCAGAAGTCAACTGGTTGCTGCTGAAACAACTTTCCCACTCAGTCCTTTTGTCCCCTGTAAGAATACGTTCAGTCTGTATGCTTTAGTTCCCTTATCTGTAATGTTAATAGTTGTACAAAATTAAGATGTTTCAAACAATTTTAATGCATAGCTGCTTTGCATAAGAGCAGTTTCACAGACTACTCTGTGAAAGCTATTCAGTTAGTGGCCTACTACAATGGATGGGAAAGTACAAAAAATACCCCTGAAAACCTGAAAAACAACTTTTTTTTTTTTTTTTTTTTTTTTTTTTTAGGTAGCCTTTTAAACAAGAGAATAAGAATACTACAGCTTTTAGGTGGATCCTTATATTTCATACTGTGTTGTTAATTTTCAAACAATAAAATTTGCACACAATTACAAATTCTTATACATGCTGAATTTTGAATGTTTCTCACTTGCTCTTAAGGGGAAAAGTTGATAGAAACCTAACAATAGGAGGTAAAATAGTAACATAAAACCTCCTTGGGCCTGGCTGTCTTAAAAGGAGGACAGTGCAAGCAAGGGAGAAAATAGTAAAGCTTAAATAACCTCTGCCTTTCCAAGCAGCATTACTATGAGAAAAATTTGGTGCAAATAATTTACAAGGCTTTTATTGTGCTCTTTTAAACAACTTTTCTCACTGGGAAGGGAAAATAGATGTAAAATGCACACTTTTATTTAGTACTTTGTGCTCACATTTGATAGGAAGAAAATGCTTATCTTACGGCTATACTTCGTTTTTATTTGTTAAAACCTATGGCACAATTCCAGCAGACATGAAAAAAATATGAATGGAGGGTGGAAGCAACATTTTTGAAATTTCATGGTAACACTGAGGCATAATTATTTTGATATAACGAATTCCACTTCTATTACAGTGTCTGATTCTCAGGAGCTTAGCTCTGTATGATTTGGCTGGTAAGCATTTAAAAAAATGGAGTTAATACAATGGTCATCTTAACAGAATTAGTGATATCAGAACTGTAGCTTATTTACATGAGTGAAACTGCTATATATTTATTCCATTCTCAGTGTCACTGGGACCTCAAGGATTAAAACAATATTTTCAATGTGACCGAATACATAGGAGAAGGAATTTAGAAAGGCAATTATGGTAAAGGAAGTAGACAAATTAAGTAAATAGTAAGCCTGGTGTATATTAATATATCAAATTGAAGGATGAAATTATTGAAGAGAGGAGTGATTTACAAGAGAATATCCCCCAACACAATTGAGATTTTTATTCTAAAGCCATCACACTATGGGTACAAGACTAAGTTCCTAGGATAAAATTCCTACTCCCCCAAAATATGGCTCTAAACCAAAGGTAACGGCAAATGAGTAGTTTCTCTTTCCTGATTGTAATAAAGGCCTGGCCTCTGTGCTGCTTCTTTCAATAATTTAATCAAAGAACAGAGGCTGAGTCCCAGTCAATTAGAGTCTGGTAGAGATAGAGGAAGATAGAAAGATAAACAAACAGACAAATATAATTGATCAAGACACCTTTCCAATCAAAGGGCATCAGACACAAAGAAACTGTCAAGAAAATAAGCTCATCTGCCATGAGAACCAACAACAGTGATGTGGTGATCAATGGATGTGCTCCAGAATGTAAAATCTAAGAAAAAAACACATTTGAGTTGTATTATTAATATAAATTAACATGGAGCACTGATTTCATGCTGACAAAACACACAATAAAACAAAGACCAGATGTTTCACATATGTGTTGTTAGTATTACCTGTTGTTTTGTAATGAAAGGAACAGACATATATGAAACGTTGTTAGCCATGATATAACTACCTGCAATTAAAATTACTGTAGAAAATTTCAATATTGTATTGTCATTACACATGCAGTGTCCCTTCCCCCACTTGTCACATTTTCTGAAGTGATACTCTGGTTTGGATTTGGCATCTCCTAGAGGAGCCCGTGTGATACTCGTTTTCTCTTCTAGTGGAGGTGTTAGCCGTTAGCTGTTGCCAACTTTAAGAGGTTAGACTTGGAGTGGAGCCCTTATGATTTTGTGGGTACTCATTCAGAAGAAACTGATGTAGCTTTGTTGGAGCTCTGAATTAGGACTTTTGAAAGAGTAGTTACAAATATGGTGACTACTTTACAGTCTTCTGCAATGACCTTTCATACTTTTATATTTACATGACTTAGTGTTGTCATCTTCCATAAAGATGTCATGTTCTCTTACCCTTGGAATTGTCAGACAAATAAATTGACCTCATAAATTAATCCAACCTCCAGTGTTTTGCTACAGTAACAGAACATTGATTAGGAGATTACATTTCTTTTGATGTAGTCCAAAAAGTTCTTGGTTGTGTTTTCATAAATCAAATGGGCCCAAGATTTTAAAAATCGTTCCAAAATAATTTTATTTATAAAGTTATTTTATTATTTCAATATAACACCAACTATTATCATAAATGTTACCGACTTAAGACTTCTCCAAAGCTGTATAAAAGAAATAATTTAAAATTTCAATTTACTTAACATACTAGCCATAGTCATCAAAAAATCATAGACAGTTAAATGCTAAGAACACACATTTAGCAAGAAAAAAAATCACTCATCTCTAAGTTCTATGATAGAAAAATTGTTGCAACATTCAAATGTTCTTGTGGTATAAAAAGATTCAATGATATTATTACAACTTAAGTTACAGTAGTCAGTAGTTTAAAGATTTCATTGATAGTTCTCAAAGAAAATGTCTAGATCATTACAAATAATCTTAAAATCAATTTTAGATGCTTATTTGTTTTACTATTTTTTCTATTACAATTATCATATATCAGGTGACTTAAAATAAAAAATATTTCTTTAGAGGGTGCCATATCCAGGATGAATATTCAAGACTTGCTATGTCTGATGATGACTAGGTTCCTAGTAAATAACCAATATTTTCTTTCACAGTAAAGGAGGTTATCAGTCATTCTTTGTCATCTTTTAAAAGTTCATTAAACTATATATAAATTGGAGTTATACAAAGAATGTTTAAACAAGGTGCCTGAAAACTTTTCATAGGAAATTACTTATGAATTAAAACATCTTGATGTGGATGTTAGGGCTATAATAGCCAGAAACTGGAAACAACTCAGATTTTCCTCAACTTAGGAATGGATACAGAAAATGTGTTACATTTACACAATGAACTACTCAGCTATTAAAACCAATGACTTCATGAAATTCATAGGGAAATGGATGGAACTACAAAATATCATTCTGAGAGAGGTAACCCAGATACAAAAGAACACACATGGTATGTACTCACTGGTAAGTGGATATTAGCCCAAAAGATCGGAATACACAAGATTCAATTCACAGACCATATGAAGCCCAAGAAGAAGGAAGACCAAAGTGTGGATGCTTCAGTGCTTCTTAGAAGGGTGAACAAAATACTCACAGGAGGAAATATGGAGACAAAATGTTGAGCAGACACTGAACAAAAGGCCATCCAGAGACTGCCCAAACTGGCATATATAGCTACCAAAATAGGACTCTACTATGGATGACAGGAAGTGCTTGCTGATGGAAGCCTGATACAGCTGTATACTGTACAAAGGTGGATGCTCAAACACTGGAAGGAGCCCAGGGTCCCTGATGATGGAAGACTTGGAGGAGGAACTGAAGGAACTGAGGGGGTTTGCAGCTGCATGCAGGGAACAATAGTGTCAAAAGGTCAGGCTCCCTGGAACACTAGGGGACTGGACCACCAACCGAAGAATACACAAGGAGGCAGAGGATGACCATGTTGGACATCAGTGGGAGGAGAGGCCCTTGGGCCTGAGGGTGTTCCATGACCCAGTGTAGGGGAATGCCAGAGAGGGAAGACTGGAGTGGGTGGGTGTTTGGGGGATCAGCCTCATAGAAGCAAGGGGAGAGGGGATGGGATAGAGAGTTTCCAAAGGGGAGACCTGGAAAGGGAAAAAACGTTCAAAATGTAAATAAAGAAAATATCCAATTAAAATACATATATTTTAAAAAAGAACTTTAAAGGAATCATTTATAGCATTTCTAGAAAAACAATTTTAATGAGTATGAACCTCTAGGAAGTAGAGAATAGGTCTCTGCTAAAGTATGAAGAATTTTTACATGTAAAAAAGCACCAGCATTAATAAAAATACAAACAAAAGTTTGAAAGGTCTTTTGGGGCATAATAGAACAACCTTCATTTCTTAAAGCGTTAGTATTCATGCTAACAGTGATTGTCACTGTAAGAGATGATCAGATACTCATTCCTTGATTTCTCTTTGATTTACTTTCAGGATGAGAAGTTATTAAAAAATCTATTTCAATCAGCAAATCTTTGTGAGCATGTAAGAGACAAAGCCATATCAAGCAAGCAGACAAGCAACCCCAAACCTGCCTATTAGCCAAGTAGACATGACTGGTGTTTAATTTAGCTATTCTAGCGGCAAAGGTTGTAAACAGTCTCCCATTCCTAAATTCTCCCACTGTGGAAAACTTTTGGATGATTATCAAATTTTATTTATGACTTGAAGTTTTCTTGAGTTTTCATTAGTTCTAGAATAGATACCATATCTTTTAAAACATACAGTCTAGCTTTTAATTTGGAACAGGTATTTTTTCTTCTCAAGACATGATTGATTGGCGTTATTGTGCAGATTCCAATAAGTCATCTTTTCATGAAACTGAGTAATATGTATTCCTCTCAAATGTATTTTTCTTATAAAATATGAATAAAGTTGATCTTGACATGATCAAAAGAATCTTATAATATCTGCATTGACTGGAATGCTTAACTTTCTCAATTCTCCAAAATTGGGCAAATATTGCTAGACTAGATATTGCTAGCTGTATTTTTCAGCATACATAATGCAACTCTTATTTTTAAATGATATAACCTTCAGGTAACTGTATTAAGTAATACTGTTACATGAAAGTGGGCCTAATGTATGTTTAATGTTAATTCTTAATTTCTAAAATTATCTAAATTAGAGAATTCTAATATTGCAATTATATTTTTGTTGGGATCAAATTCAAAATGCCTAAAAGTTTTAATTTTCTCTACAAAAGCTTCATAATAAAGAACATGTCCTAGTATTCTTTTATATTTCACAGATTCAGGTTTTCTAACTAAGAATATTCTTATTGACATTGACAGATTTGAGCATCAATGAGTAGAAATCACCTAAGAGATCAATATGAAACAAACAGATCTTTTGTCATTTTTCAAACATAAAGATTTTTCACAAGAGTAAGAGGTGAACAAGAGTCTTAGTGAAGAGCAAAAAGTGCTCATGAATTCGAATAAATTATTTTTATTTTTATTTTTTGAGACAGAGTTTCTCTGCATAGTCCTGGCTGTCCTGGTACTTACTTTGTAGACCAGGCTGGCCTCGAACTCAGAAATCCACCTGCCTCTGCCTCCCAAGGGCTGGGATTAAAGGCGTTCACCACCACTGCCTGGCTATCTTTTTTTTTTTTTTCTTTTAACACAAGACTTTCACACTGAAATCACCTATGAAAAACCATTCTAATGTTTTAGAAATTAAGTTCTTAGATTTTTTGAAGATCATGTTTAAATATATATTTTTATTGTGTGTGTGTGTGTGTGTGTGTGTGTGTGTGTGTGTGTGTGCATGTGCATGGCTGTACCCTGTATTTTCCTGGAACCAATACAGTTAAGAAGAGAATCTACCACTCAAGTTTAGGGAGTTTGAGATATTATTTGGGTGCTAGGAGCCAAATCTAAGCCTTCGAGATTATCAGCAACTTCTCATAACTGCTGAGCTATCTATATGTCCATGAGGGACTTTAAAAATGTGTGTGTGTGTGTGTGTGTGTGTGTGTGTGTGTGTGTGTGTGTATGTGTGTATGTGTTTTCTAGAGAACAGAGCATAAGACTGGACTACAGACTAAGTATTAAAAAAAGACATGATATTTCAAATACATAGTCACAAGAATGTCATTCGGCTCTCAATAAATGTGGATCTGCAAATAAATAAAGATCAATATTTAGAAAATATCACAACTGGATGCCCATAATATTTTCTATTTGATGATCACTTAGAAATTGTGAAATTAATTCCATTTGTGAATTTAATCACTCTCTAGCTGTGCAAAAATGTTTTTACCGAGCCCAAGGATTAAAAGGGTTTCTGTTCTGAGGGTAAATTTATTAAGACTCTCTGTGATGCCCAACAGTCCTTTTACAGACAGTCACATAGACAGACACTTGGTTTACTGAAAGATATTTCTTTCTCCTTCATGAATCTTAAAATATATGGTCTTTGGTTATCTGAAAAATAAACAAAATATCCATTGAATTTTTAATATATGACTTGTTAGTAAATCACTTAAAGCCATTAATAAAAAATTAAATGTGATTTTGTGACTAGTAATAGGTCCTTATTAATACCCTCAAATTTAAATAATTAAAATGAAGTGCTAAGGATATGGTTAGAAATATTTTGCTGTTCAAAGGAAAAAAAACTGTAATAATACTTTAGTGAAAGACATCCCTATTTAATTCATTGTAATGCACCTATATTTTTAAGATATTTGAATAAATAGGAAACTTGGTAAATTATTAATCACAAAAATTAGGTAGCTGCTAATTTTGTCTTAAAATATCATTCAATACTATCATAAAATGGAAGATTTTTCTGTAAAAATACATTTAAAGCATTTTGTGTAATATTGTTAATTTCATTTCATTTGTAGAAGCACTAAAATAACAAATAAGTAATTAAGTTAAACATAGCTACTTTTCAAACCCATGTATTTCTCTTTGGAAATATCTTATTTTTTTCATTTTTTTACATTTCTATCATTTGTATTCCCACAGGAGTTAATAATTAATATGTATAAAATTTTTTTAATAAAAATCTATTATGATATAAAATAAAGAAATTAGTGAAGTCATTTAATGGGTGATTCATAGCTAACTCAGATATAACCAGGAAATTTGTTAATAGTAATCTTTGGGCTGTGTTATGAAAAGTTAATTTTTTTTTTCTGTATATCTCTTTCTGCATGGCCATCTGCTTTAAACAAGAGTTTATTCAATGATGCATAACTATAAGAGATGAAATAGAGAATTCTTTCTAAAATTAATTCAGAGGACATGGTTTGCCTTATTGCACATGTTTGAAAAGACATTCCAACCCTTATACCTCCCACCTATTCTTCCTGTACTTTCGTATATTCAGAATGTACTTGAATAGAAACTGTCTATGTTAGAAGATTAACTGTTGGTTGCTGGGGTGGACATTGTGTTCCATTTCTTAGAGTTGGTTGCAAGAGCAAGTTGATGCATATGATGATCTTTTGTTATTAGGTGTAATGTAAGGAGAGAAAAATGTGTTTATAACATGTACATGTGTGCATCTTAACTGGCAAAGTGCATTGGAGAAGATGGGTATAAATCTAGCCCAAACCAAGTATGCTCCCACCGAACATACTGTTCTTTATGTTTACCTACCTCAGTTGGTTGGGTGATTCTGATTTGTTGGACTTTGTTTCTATTCTTCTTTAACAGTCTTGCACATGAAAATAAAGAAAATTATATCTCTCAACATTAATGAACTCAACTCACCTATAAAAAGATATAATCTATCAGATTGGATTTGCAAACAAGACCTAACTTTTTGCGGCATACAATAAACAGCTAAATAACAATGATAAACACTATTTCAGAATGAAAGGGTGGAAAACACTATTTCAGAGTGAAAGGGTGGAAAAAAGTCTTCCAAATGGAAAATTCACCAAGAGAAAGTTTCAGGTCTGAACATCTATGCCCTAAATGCAAAAGCACCCATATTCATAAAAGAAACTTTGCTAAAGCTCAAAACACACATTGAACCCCACACAATAATAGTGAGAGACTTCATCACCATTCTATCACCAATGGACAGGTCATTGAAACAGAAACTAAACAGAGACACAGTGAAAATAAGAGAGGTTATGAACGAAGAGGATTTAACACTTTTCCACAGAACATTTCACCCTAAAACAAAAGAATATACCTCTTCTCAGCACCCCATGGTACCTTCTCTAAAATCGACCGTATAATTGGTCACCCTCCCCCCCCCAAAAAAAAAAAATCCCTCAGCAGATATAATAAGATTGAAATAATCTCATTCATCCTATCAGATCACTATGGCCTAAGGCAGGTCTTCAATAACAGCAAAAATAGCAGAAAGCCCAAATATACATGGAAACTGAACAACTCTATTCAATGATGACTTGGTAAGGGAAGAAATAAAGAAATAAATTAAAAACTTCCTGGAATTTAATGAAAATACTGACACATCATACTCAAATTTATGGGACACAATGAAAGCAGTGTTAAGAGGAAAATTTGTAGCACTAAGTTCCCTAGAGGAAATTCAAAAAATCATAATTCATACTATAAAAGCCTATGCTTAACAAAAATGGTAAATCTCGATGATCGATGGTTTTCTAGACAGATACCACATACCAAAGTTAAATCAAGAGCAGGTAAACTGTTTAAACAGCCTCATATCAAACAGAAGGTAGAAGAAGTTATTAAATAGAAGTCATTAAAAATACCTACCCCCCCCCAAAAAAAAAAAAAAAAAAGCCCAGGGTCAGATGGATTTACTGCAGAATTCTACCAATTCTACCAAACGCTAAAAAATCTGATACCTATATTCTTCAAACTATTCCATAAAATTGAAACAGAATGAACACTGCCTAACTCATTCTATGAAGCCATAATTACTCTGATACCTAAACCACACAAAGACCCAACAAAAAAGTGAACTTCAGACCTATCTCTGTTATGAATATCGATGCAAAAGACTTAATAAAATTCTTGCAAGCCAAATCCAAGAAGACATCAAAACCATCATTCACCCATGAGCAAGTAGGCTTCATCCCAGTGATGCAAGGTTGATTCAATATACAAAAAAATCATTTATGTAATCCACTGTGGGTATATATATATATATTGAATATATATATATATATATATATTCAAAGAAAACAAAAACCACATGATCATCTCCTTAGATGCAGAAAAAGCGTTTGACAAAATACAACACCCCTTCATATTAAAAGTATTTGAGAGAACAGCAATTTAAAGTCCATACTTAAACATAGTGAAAGCAATCAATACACAGCAGACTAAGAGCAAATATCAAATTAAATGGAAACCTATTTGAAGCAATCCCACTAAAATCAGGGGCAAGAAAAGGATGCCCACTCTTCACATATCTATTCAATATAGTACTTAAAGTGCTAGCTAGAACAGTAAGGCAACAAAAAGAGATCACGGGGATACAAATTGGCAAAGGAGAAATAAAGGTATCACTACTTGTAGATGATCTTAAAGATAAGTGACCCCCAAAAAATATACCAGAGAACTTCTTCAGGTGATAAACAACTTCAGCAAAGTGGCCTGATATAAAATTAACTCAAATAAATCAGTTGCCTTTCTTTATACAAATGATAATCAGGCTGAGAAAGAAAGAATGCAAAAACTCCCTTTCCAATAGCCACAAATAAAATAAAATATCTTGGGGGTAAGCCTAACTAAACAAGTGAAAGACCTGTATGACAATAAGTTCAAGTCTCTCAAGAAAGAAGTGGAAGAATACCTCAGAAAATGGAGAGATGTCCCTTGCTCATGGATTGACAGAGTTAACATAGTAAAAATGGCCACCTTACCAAAGGCAATCTACAGATTCAGTGCAATCCCCATTAAAACCTCAACAAAATCGTCAAAGACATAGAAAGAACAATTCTCAAATTCATATGGAAAGGCAAAACAAACAAACAAAAAACAGAATAGCACAAAAAATTCTTAAAAATAAACGAACAACTGGGGAAATCACCAAATATACAATGGAAAAATGAAAGCATTCTAACAAATGATACTGATCTAACTGGCTGTCTGTATGTAGAAAATAGACCAATATTTGTCATCTTGCAAAAAGCTTAAGTCCAAGTGGATCAAGGATATTAATCTAAAACCAGATACACTGAATCTAAGAGAAGAAAATTGGAAAAGACCCTTGAACTCATGGGCACAGGCATACATTTCCTAAACAGAACTCCAATAGTTTATGCTCTAAGATTAAGAATTAATAAAAGGAACGTCATTAACTGGAAAGCTTCTGTAAGGCAAAGGACATAGTGAATAAGACAAATTGACACCCTACAGATTGGTTAAAAAAAGAAATCTTCACTAACCCCACAACCAACAGAGGGCTAATATCCAAAATATATAAGGAACTCAGGAAGCTAACCACCACAAAACCAAACAACTCAATCAAAAATGGGGTATAGAAATAAACGGAGAATTCACAACAGAGAAATCTCAAATGGCTAAGAAGCACCTAAAGAAATGTTCAAAGTCCTTAATGATCTGAGAAATGCAAATCAAAATGACCTTGAAATTCCATCTTACACCAATCAGAATGACAAAAATCAAAACCTCAAGGGATAACACATATTGGCAAGAATGTGGAGAAAGAGGAACACTCCTCCATTGCCATAGGGATTGCAAACTAGTACAACCACTCTGGAAATCAAACTGGAGATTCCTCAGAATATTGGAAATAGATCTACCTGAAGGCCCAGCAATATCACTCTTGGGAATATACCCAACAATGCCATAGGGACACGTGTTCCACTATGTTCATAGTGACCTTATTGATGATAGCCAAAAGCTGGAAACAACCCAGATGTCCCATGACACAAGAATGGATACAGAAAATATGGTTCTGATAAAGATAAAGCTACTATGAACATAGTGGACCACTGACCCATAATTGTTCCTGTCTGAAAGAGCTTTAGAAATAGAAATGCAGTGGAAGCTGGGCCGGCGGGGGGGAGTGTCCAGTGACAGGCCTAGAGTGGGATCCAGGTCAAGGGCATCAAGACCTGACACTATTACTGAGGCTATGGAGTCCTCCCAAAAAGGGACCTAGCATGACTACACTCCAGAAGATCCAACAAGCAGCTACAAATCTCAGATGCAGATATTTGCACACAACCAATGGACAGAAGCAGGTTATCACTGTTGTTGAATTTAAGATGGCTGAAAGAAACTGAGGAGGAGGGCTATCCTGTAGGAGGACTAGCAGTCACAATTAATCTAACCCCCCAAAATCTCTCAAATACTAGACCACCAAATACGCAGCATATACCAGCTAATATGTAACCCCAAATTCGCATAGAGTAGAGAACTGGTGAGTCTGTGTTCATTCAGAGATGATACTCCTAACCCTCAAAACACTAGCGGTCCCAGGGACTTTAGAGGTCAGGTGGGGTAGGGGATGGGAATATCCATGTGGAGACAGGGGTGTGGGGAGGAGGTGTAGGATGTGGAACAGTCAGAGGGTAGAAGGGACAGGGGTATATAATACGGAGTGTAAAAAGTTAAATAAATTAATTAAAAAACAAACAAAACAAAACAAAACAAAATCCATCTGAACCATAATTGTTCCTGTCTGAAATTACTGCAGGGATGGAAATGGAGAGCAGCCTGAGGAAAAGAAGGGCCAGTGACAGGCCCAAAATGTGATCCTGCTCAAGGGAAGGTCCCAAGACCTGACACTATTACTGAGGCTATGGAGCACTCACAAAAAGGATCCTAGTGTGACTGTACTCTGCAAGACCCAACAAGCAGTTGAAAGATTCAGATGCAGATATTTATACCCAAGCAATGGACAGAAGCAGCTTACCTCCGTGGTTGAATTAGGAAAAGGCTGGAAAGAGGAGGACAATCCTACAGGAGGACATGAAGTCTCAATTAACCTGGACCCCTGAGGTCTCTCAGACACTAGATCACCAACCAGAAAGCATACATCAGCTGATATGAGGCCCCCAACACATATAGCAGAGGACTGCCAAGTCTGGGTTCAGTCAGAGAAGATGCACTTATCCATCAAGAGACTGGAGGCCCCAGGGTGTTTAGAAGAAATGGAGGGATAAAGAATGGAGTAGAAACTGAAGGAAAGGACTGTCCCTCTTATAACCATCCCATCTTCAGACAACAAACCCAGAAACTATGTCTAATACCAAAAAGTGCTTACTGAGAAGAGCCTGGTATAGCGCTCCCCTGAGAGTCTCTGCCAGAACTGGACCAATATGGATGCGAATTTACACAGCCAAACATTTGATTGAGCTTGTGGACCCCAGTGGGTAAGTTAGGGCAAAGACTGTAGAAGCTGAAGGGTTTTGCAACCTTATATGAAGAAAAACATTATAAATCAACCAGACCTGCCACAGCTCCTAGGTGCTAATCCACCAACAAAAGAGTACACAGGATGTACTCATTGTTGCAGCTGGATATGTAGAGAGGATGGCCTTATCTCATCACTGGGATGGGAGAGCCCCTTCATCTGGTGGAGACTTGATGACCCAGGATAAGGGAATTCTAGGGCACTAAGGCAAAAGTGGGTGGGCAGGTTGAGGAGCACTCTCATGGAGGCAGGGAGTTGAGAGTAGGGGATAGGGACTTGTGGCAGGAAAGCAGGGAATGGGAAGAACATTTGAAATGTAAATAAATAAAATAACCATTAAAAATGAAAAAGAAGAAGATAAAAGAAGAAGATGAAAGAAGAGGGAGGAGGAGGGGAAGGGGAGGAGGAGGAGGAGGGAGAGGGGGAGGAGGAGGGGCAGGAGGAGGATGAGGAGAAGGAGAAGGAGAAGGAGAAGGAGAAGGAGAAGGAGAAGGAGAAGGAGAAGGAGAAGGAGA
>NC_034602.1:51132457-51148253 GCF_900095145.1 Mus pahari
AGAAGAAGAAGAAGAAGAAGAAGAAGAAGAAGAAGAAGAAGAAGAAGAAGAAGAAGAAGAAGAAGAAGAAGAAGAAGAAGAAGAAGAAGAAGAAAGAAGAGGACCTTCAGAGCAAACTATCCTGTGCCAATAGGGTCTCATAGAGCATGAACAACCAACCAAACAGCATGCCTCAGATGGACCTAGAACCCCTACATATTTGTAGTAGATGCATAAGTTAGTCTTCTGTGAATTCTTTAATAACTAGAGCAGGGGCTGCCTCTGACTCAGTTGCCTACTTTTGGATACTTTCCCCCTACCTGAGCTGCTTTGTCTGGCCTCAGTCAAAGAGCATGCCCTTATTCCTGCTGCAACTTAATATGCCAGGGTAAGTTGGTATCCATTGGAGACCCAACTTTTCTATTAGAATAAAGGAAAGAGGAAACTGGAGAGGGAAACTTGAGAGTGAAATTTGGAGGCAAGGTGTTAGGCAGCTGTGATTAAGATGTAAGTTGAATAAATAAATTAATGAAAAAAATGGTATTTTATAATGCACTGAATTTATAGAAAATCTCATGTGTTTAGACATTTTTATGATAGAAAATTATTAATAAAAATGATGTTTTACTAATATTACATTATTTATATTTTATTGTAGTGTAGCACGTTCAATTTTAATTATTAAAGTAGATGTAGAAGTTAGAGAATAGATGAACGTAGTAAAAGAAAAACATTAAATTCCAACAGAGAAGTAACACTAAATATCTTTTTATTATCATATATAGTATTGAATATATCATGGTTTTTATAATACCTTATTAAAATAGTAAATTATTATTTAGAATAAATTAATACTCTTGCATACTATTTCATATAAGTTAGGCTAACCTATAACTTTCTCTGCATCAGGAGATAACCATTTGCAATGGACCTCCAAATGATGAAATTTATGCATTCAGTATAAATGACTCCAATTTAAAACTATTTTACAGGCTGTTCAAAATTTTCCTGAAACTTCTCTGTTCAAAATGGTTGTGTTTACTTCCTGTTGTTTCTACAGCAAAAAATGTACTGATACAAAGTGTGTCATGGGTTCAAGTGAATTTCTTCAGGTTTTTTTAAACAGTGTGCCATGTGCAGTCTATAGACACCTTGTTAAAACAGAAAGTTTTCAAAAAAAAAAAAAAAAAAAAAAGAGCAAAAAAAAAGCCGGGCGTGGTGGCACATGCCTTTAATCCCAGCACTTGGGAGGCAGAGGCAGGCAGATTTCTGATTTCGAGGCCAGCCTGGTCTACAGAGTGAGTTCCAGGAAAGCCAGGACTACCCAGAGAAACCCTGTCTCAAAAAACCAAAAAAAAACAAAAACAAAAAAAAACAAACAAAAAAACAAAAAAAAAAAACAGAAAGTTTTCTCCTAAATGCTAAATGCTAAGCAACTTTTCATTCAATCATTTAGATCTCATTGTAATAAATATTAATCTATTTATTTTGTTGACATTCCTTTAATAATCAATGAGTATGAACATAAAGTGTATCTTGTCAGTATTTAATTATTACATGTAATTCTAAAACCAAATGTCCCATTTCAAATACATTTAATATTAATTGTTTTGCCTGTCCAATTTTAAATGGAAGAACCTAAGAGATGATGCAATACAAATAAAAACAAATTATAAAGGGAATGCTTTTTGACAGTTTAATTTAAATGTAATCTCTTAACACCTACACCTCTTTAAAGTTGACAGTGTATGCATGTACTGAGCTATTTTATGTTTTATATACTTAGAATTAAAAGATAATTCCAAATTCTAACACACTGAATTGACTGATGTTCAAAAATGTTGAGCAGTCTCTAAACAAAGTAGAATACTCTTATTCACTAAAACATATACTAGAGTCTTGTGTACTGTATTATAGCATTTATGCATGATACTCCACACACATAAATTTTATGAACATATATTACTGATCATTACATGAATTTTTCTTTAACTTATTATTAGAAAGTTTCATTCATATACACAATGTATCCTTATTATATATACCCCAAGAACTTTGCACCAAATACCTCCATGTTGCCTGATACAATTTTCTTTAAGGTTCATGTTCTTGTTTTAATATTCTTAATATTAAATATTATCAAATTTATATCATAAATAAATTTAATACTTAATTAATTTAAATTTACTACCAAAATAAATATTGAAACCAAGTTAATGTTGACCATGAGTACACGTATGTGGGACTATCCACTCATGTCTAGAGAGCCTGTCAGTGCACCTCTCCAAACAAAACTCATCACTTTGCTACAGAGGTGGCTCAACAGAGTACTGGTGGCTCTTATAAAAGAGATGCGTTCAGTTCTGAGCACTGAAATCCTGCAGTTCATAAGAACCTGTGACTCCAGTTCCAGGCAATCCAACTTCCTCTTCTGGCCACTGAGGATACTGGATACATGCCAACAAGCAAGAATCATACATATACACATAAGTAATCATAAATTTTCAAAGGTTAAAGAGACCATTTTTTTTTAAAGAGGGCAACACTTATTTTCTGAGAATTAATCAACTGCTCTTTAGTGACTACTCATGCATTCACAATGTGAATCTCATCTATGATTCAATTTTAAAATTATTTCTTCTTACAAAGACTATATATAAAATATATAAAGTTTCTTCTTATATATAAACAGGCAACTTTTGCTGCTGAGAATTCTCATGTGCAATTGCAATGACATTTTTAGAAGTAAAATCCCGTAGCTCTCCTCCCTATCTTATACATCTTAGACTCGTGTGTTTTGTTACTTTATTTTAAAAATTTTGCTGAAATTTCTATGTGTAGAAGAAACCCTAATAGAAAAATTTCTAGAGAACAGAATGATGAAGAACTGGTAACATATTTATTGTAAGATTTTTCAAAGTAATGGAGCAAGAAGACTTAGTTCTGGAAGTTTAAATTATACCCATTTTACAAATGGATGTTATGTGTTAAATCTTTTGTCTAAAGCTCAGAAAGGTTGCTGTCACAAACTTATGAACAGTATATATTATTCCAGCTCTTATTCATATGATACTTAATAAAATGATGTTACAAGACATTAAGAGTGAATGTTTGTTGGAGCTTTTATTACAGTTTTCCTTTGCCCTTGAAATTTTAATTCATGTATGAAATTAAACGATCAGTTTCCCCATCGCCTCCATTTTCCCTCCTTCTCCCCTCATGTGTCTCAAGACATTCCCTCCAAACTTCTTTTCTTTTTTCTTCTTCTTGTTTCTTGATAAGTTACAAAGTGCTAGTCAAGTCCAAGAAGTGCTTCCCAAAAGCAACTGGAACACGGGAAATGAATTTGTGTACAGCCACACCTCAGAAAACAAAAGGATTCTCCCTACTTTAGGGAATACATATGACGTGGCAGATCAGTACTACAGCCTTTGTTTTGAGCCATACCAGGCTTCCATAATCAATACTCCAAGCTGAGTAAAACAATTACTTTCTTAGAATATTCTGAGAATGTTTATGTGAGGACGTGATTTGGAGTTATTTTTACTATACTATATTTTTTTCATATTTTAAAAATGTATTAATCATTTTATTTATTTACATTACTAATGTTGTCCCCCTTTCTGGTCTCCCCCTGATTAACCCCTCTAATCCAACCCTCTCTCCTTTCCCAAAAGAGAGTGCTCCCCCAACAACCCACCCTCCCCTACTTGACCAGTCTAGCATCTCCCTTCCCTGGAGCATCAACCAACCACAGGACCAAGTGACCCCCCCTCCCATTGATGCCAGATAAGGCAGTCCTCTGCTACATATGTAGGAGGAGCCAGGTAACCACCCACGTGTACACTTTGATTGGTGGGTTAGCCACTGGGAGCTCTGATGCGTCTGGTTAGTTGATACTGTTGTTCTTCCTATCAGGATGTAATTCCCTTCAACTCCTTCAGCCAGTCCGCTAACTCTTCCACTGGGGTCTCTGGGTTCAGTCCAATGGTTGGATGTGAGTATCTGCATCTGTCTTAGTCAGGTGCTGGCAGAGTCTCTCAGAGGACAGCCATACCAGGCTCCTGTCTGTAAGCACATCTTGGCAGCAGCAAAGGGTTGGGTTTGTTGTCTGCAGATGGGATAGTGGGACAGTCTCTGGATGGCCTTTCCTTCAGCCTTTGCTCCATTCTCCCCCACCCCCATGTTTCCTTTAGACAAAGACAATCATGCGTTAAATTTTTTGAAATGGGTGGATGCCCCCATTCCTCCAATGGGAGCCATGTCTATCTACTGGAGGTGGTCTTTTCAGGCTCTATCTCCCTACTGTTGTGTATTTTGATTAATGTCATCCCAATTGAGTGCTGGGAGCCTCTTGGATCTGTGGTGTCTGAAAGTTTTTAGTGGTTCCCCCAGTTCCTCACCCCCATACCAGATTTTGCCTGCTTTCTTTCCTCTCACCTCCTCTCTCCCACCCAGGTCCCTTTGTTTCCCATGGTTATTTTGTTTCCCCTTCTAAGTGGGCTTGAAGCATTTATAATGTGGCCTTCCTTCTTGATAAGTTTCATATGATCTATGAATTGTATCTTGGATATTCTGAGTTTGGGGGCTAATATTCACTCGTCAGTGAATACATACCATGTATGTTCTTTTGGGTCTGGGTTACCTCACTCAGAATGATAATTTCTAGTTCGACCCATTTGTCTAAAAAGTTATTGAAGTTGCTGTATTTAATAGCTGAGTAGTATAGCATTGTGTAAATGTACCACATTATCTTTATAGATTCTTCCATTGAGGGACATCTGGGTTGTTTCCAGCTTCCTGCTACTATAAATAAGGCTGCTATAAACATAGTGGAGCATGTGTCCTTGTTATTTGTTGTGGCATCTTTTAGGTATATGCTCAGGAGTTGTCTAGCTGAATCCTCTGGTAGAACTATTTCCAATTCTCTGAGGAACCTACAGATTGATTTCCATAGTGGTTATATTAGCTTGCAGTTTCACCAGCAATGAAGTGTTCCTTTGCTTCCACATCTTCTCCACCATCTGCTGTCACCTGAGTTTTTGATCTTGGCCATTCTGCTTGGTGTAAGGTAAAATCTCAGGGTTGTTTTGATTTACATTTCCCTGATGACTTAGAATGTTGGACATATCTTCAGGTAATTTGTGTCTATTTGAGATTCCTCAGTTGAGTATTCTCTGGCTCTGCACATCATTTTAATGGGATTATTTGGTTCTCTGGGGTCTAACTTTTTGAGATCTTTGTATATGTTGGATATTAGTCCTCTATCAGATGTGGGACTAGTGAAGTTTTTTTTTTTTTCCAGTATGTAGATGGTGATTTGTCCTATTGACTATGTCCTTTGCTTTATAGAACCTTTTCAGTTTCATGAGGTGCCACTTATCAAGTGTTGATCTTAAAGCCTAAGTCAATGGCGTTCTGTTCAGAAAAATTTCCTCTGTGCTGACGTGTTAAAGTCCCTTCCCCACTTTTTCTTCTATTCGATTTCATATATCTGGCTGTATGTGGAGGTCCTTGATCTACTTAGACTTAAGTGTTGTACTAGGAGACAAGAATGGATCAATTTGCCTTTTTCTACATGCAGACCACCAGTTAGATCAGCAGCATTTGTTGAAAATGCTGTCTTTTTTTCACTGGATGGCTTTAGTTACTTTGTCAAAGATCAAATGACCATAGATGTGTGGGATTATTTCTGGGTCTTCACTGTCTCTGTACCAATACCATGTACTTTTTTTTTTTTTAATCACCATTGCTCTATAGTACAGCTTAAAACCAGAAGTTCTTTTGTTACTGAGAATGTTTTCCACTATCCTGGGTTTTTCTAATTCCAGAAAAGTTGAGAATTGCTCTTTCTCTGTGAAGAATTGAGTTGGAATTTTGATGGGGATTGCATTGAAATCTATAGACTGCTTTTGGTAAAATGGTCATTTTTACTATGTTAATCTTACTGATCCATGAGCACGGAATATCTTTTCATTTCTGAGGTCTTCTTCGATTTCTTTATTCTGAGACTTGAAGTTCTTGAATGGCAGGTTGGATAGCCTATATTGACATTTATCCACTGCGTATAAAAATCACTGAAAATTCCCAGTAAGTTGAAATAACAGAATTAAAAAAACCAAATCATAAGAGAATAAAAAAAATGCTTTCTTTTCTCATTAAGAATTCTGTATGGCTGCTATCAATTGCTACTAACTTATATCTAAGGAGTTGGGTAATCCTCAGTTTGTGCTAAATCTTTATGTGTTGATTTTGTACAGGTAAACCAAGCTGGTGAAATTTATGAGCTTGATAGCCCTTCCCTGTCCAGAAGATAGAAATTTAATGTTTTCCTCCTCATGTTCCAACTCTTACATTAACTATCTTTTCTCCTATATTTCTGTGACTTAGCAGAGGACTTGTGGTAAAGATGATCCATTTATTGCTGAATGCAAATTGTTTGTTCTCAGAACTTTGACTAGCTATGTGTCTCTGAATTGACAGCTGAAAACTGCAAAAGTTTTCTTAAAGAAGTTTGAGAACAAACCAGGTCTGTGTGTATTAACATCGGTTAGATAACATGGTTAGATAACATGACCATTTAGCAACCAAGTAGTAATAGTTTCTTTTTTATTATCTATTTTCTACCAGCTTTGGAATATTTAATCAGAATTATAGTACTAATCAAAAAATTCTATCCGGTGGAAGATGCATCAAATCTAATCAGAAAGCAGCTATTTATGCCAAAACAATTTTTCCAGTAGATACAACTTGTATGACAGGTCAGCATTTTAGCATGCTAGTTACCAACCTGAAAAAGACTATTATTATTTTTCACTCCAATTAGTTTGCATAACACATACAAATAAATAAATTAGGAATTCTCATGGTTGGTTTTGGATCTCTATAGTCCTTATCTAAAATATGTGATATATTCAGCAGTAAGAGATTACTGATAGCATTACCACAATAGTCTTTGTTGTTTTTGATACCCATGGGGATTCCTGACTAATAACTCACAGGAAAGTATCCATGCCTTATACTTTAATTTCCATTTAATAAACTATTTATCTTGCAAGGGACTTTGTTCACCTACTGAAGGTAATTCCATGCAAATTGTTTATGCTATTTTGAACTAAGCTCACTATACAAAGAATCAATAAAACCAGGAGCTGGTTCTTTGTGTAAATCAATAAGATAAATAAACCTAAACTAGATTAATCAGAGGGCACAGAGACAGTATCCAAATTAACAAAATCAGAAATATCTCTTCTTATATACTTTATGTGTTAGCCCAGTGTCTGCCATCATTTTCCTCATCTTCTTAAGTTCTGCTTCCCTTTAACTTTTATACACTAAAATATAATTCTGAACAAAAATTTAAATGGGTCAGATTTCTATCACTCCAACATCTACACTCACATCTCAATAAATTTTAAATGTATTTGAAAAAGTCACTATGGGAGCTTCTATTAATGAAAGAAAATAGTATTTTAATTCATGCATTTAAAAAAGGTTTTCTATTTAAATAAATTTGGGTAATTTAGATTTATAGAACATTTCAAAATATAACACACACACACACACACACACACACACACACACACATCTTTGTTCTATAATCTATACCCTACACAGAAATGATGTGCATTGTCTTCAGAGTGAGAGACCTCATCTCTGACAAGTATTCCAGGAAAGAGGGGTTGAAAATAAGCAGAATATATGTGAAAACACTTAATTATTATACTTATGTCTTACAGTTGTATATATGTGCTATGTACAAATCATGGTGGTCATTGTTATTCCTTTTCATAACAATATTTAGGACTATCTTTTCAGAGTACTTAGCACTGAATAATTTCGTGTAGTCAGAGGAAGTGACTCCTGAATAGTAAAACAAATAGATTAGTCTGATATCTTCCATTTTATTTAATAAAACATCCACTCAACACACTTTTCAACCTAAACTGCATGTTCCTGGAAGAATATATGTTTGGAAAACTTCAAAAGCCACCCTGGCCACCTAGATATCAGATGTAAACAGCCAATAGTCTCTTCTTTGGGAGTGGAGGAAGAGTACGATGAAGATGATTGGTTCCTCTGCTATTTGTCACAAGTCTCCAGTGACTGACTCCTCTCCTAGGTGTCCCAAATTTCAAATCCTGGTGTCTTTTTCTGTTTTTAAATTTGAATTTGTATAAAGTTATCCTCATCAAAATTTATCTTCAATTTTTCAATAACTTCTTTTGTTTCTTTACCTCTATGAGAAGAGACAGAGGATGTGGGGCAAAATAATATTATACCAATATTCTAAAATTCACAATGCTTTGGAAATAAGATTTGTCTTAAACTCTTTGGCAAGTCATGATAATTAGAATTTATATGATTCTGGCTGGTACTCTGGAAGACTCAATTTGACTTAATTTCATGTGCATATCTTCTGATTCCTCCAGGCTACTTGCCTCTTTAACTTCTAGTCATCAATAAAAGTAGTCTTAAATTGTAAAATTATTAAAATGTATTATGAGATTCTGATGTGGTATTATGACCCATATTAAATAATTCTGAACACTTTAATATCTGTTTGCAACAACTTTCTCATTACAACTAAATAACTGACTTAAATATGGACTTAGTTATTCTGAGCCTGTTCTACAATCAAAATTTATACTGTGAAAAATAATTTTGCCAGTTTTAATAAAACTACTATATTGCCAAGTTAGATTTGATTCAGAGCAAATATAATCTGGATGAATTTACAATTTATAAATGAAGAATACACTAGTGAACTTCATTATATTTAATTAAACTAAAATTATAGGTGTCAAGGGAACAATGCTAATTACTGTGAAAATTATTAACAAACAATATTTTATATGAAAATTCCCCATGTAAAATAAACAACATTATTCAAGTCATTTTTGAAAAGTGAAATCATAGCCAGTCATACCTTTCTACAAATCTCTTCAGAATATTGTAATAACAATCACTTTGTAGCAGCTTATGAGACCCTAAAATATCTATATCCTGCACAAGTTATTACAATTCTTATATCATCAATACCTTTCAGAACACTGAAACTGCAATGACCATTGAGTAATTTCTTGATTTGGTCAGACATCAGATTGAGGGTCACTATAACCTTCATTAAAGGTAAATTATGTGAAAAGAAAAAAAATATTCTCAATACCAAAGAAGGCATTGGAAACATGTAATTTTCTTTCCTAAACTCCATCCTGGAAGACTGTGTCAATATAACACTTCAGAAGTACATGCATGCTATTATTGCAATGACTTTTGCTACTTTTCCTACCTTATTTTATATAATTATTACATTGACTCCTATAAGAATACAAAATATGCTCTTATTTGTTTATTCATATATTATTTTTCACTTTATGATATAAAACTCACAAAATTGAATTTGACTATAATAACTAATGTTATTTTTCAAGTTTTTAAATAATGATGCCTATAGGAAATATTACTAATATATTTATTAAATACATTTTAATATGGAAAACTTTCCTTTGTCATTACTGCATACAGCTCTAATAGAATATATATTCCCTATTGACTTCAGTAGTTAATCATTTCAGAATATATAAACGCAGTGATGGGTTTTCTAACACTATAGTTTAACAATAATATGCTGCTCTGAATGACACTGTCCTCTGCATAATCCCATAGATAAACAGCCTTGCTTTTTAGTTTATAAACCTGCTCAGGAAGTCTACAAATTGTGGCTTAACAAAGGAAGGATTTAATATTTCAAAGCCACTGGCTGCTGACAACCTTATTTACTAAGCAAAACCAATTGGTTTCCCTCAGTCTCTTACACGGTGACATGGTGACATGTGGAGTCTCTTAAGGACCCAAATTAACACAATACAAGCAACATTAGACCAAACTCACAACAACTTTCAAGTATAATGGAGCTCATAAGCAAACTTGCCATTCTGAAAGGATAAATGTTGAAATGATTGACTACTTTTGAATTTCATTGCTTATGAAAGAGTAAAAAACTATCATTTTTAGCAATATGTAGTTTTCTAGTCTACATACATCCCAGAATATGTTCATGAAAAGATCAGAAATTTTTGATATTGTTGATCAAAATCTGAAAATGTATGGCAATATGGATAGATCTGCAGTTAAACACAAGGACATATCTTGGAGTTCTATTGAAATGACATTTCAGTTCTTTGGATATATTTATTCTTAGGTATGGTAATTCTTTTAGAGATATAAGGGAATCACAAAATACTTTGGACATACAGTAACAATAGCTAACATATGATGATCTAAAAAAAATTCTTAAATTAGACCACAAGTTTTTCCATAAAGAATTAATGAACTAAACAACTTATTGATTGTGTATTTGAAATGGCTATCTAGATCTTTATAAATCTTTATAAATCTTCTTAGTGAGTTCTTGAGTCATTTTTAGAATACTGTATAAGCATATTTGTACTGTGAGTGTATGTACCTCTGATAAAATCAGCCCCTCTTTCCTAATGAAATTTCCACAAATACCGAAAAATATGAAGACTGCAAGCATTTTTTTTAAAAAATGAACTTTCAGAAAAATGAATATTTTACAAAGTAATTGCATAAAACATTCTCAGAACTGCAACTTAAAATTGTTCACCTTAACCTTCTAAAGGCCATGTTATAAACATCAAAACTCTTTGTAGAGTATACAGGATTGAAGGTTATTTTGTGTATACTTTCGAAAATGTATTTCAAATACCTCAATCAAAATTTCAGTATAAATAAAAGTAACTATATTTTAAAACATTGCTCTTTAAAGACCCTTAGGTTGTATGTTTTAATTAATTATGTTGTTTTTTTTACATTAAACTTTTAGGTATTATAAACAAATGTTGTGTAATAAATATTAGTAGTTTGTATATATTTCCAATTGTTTATATTCTTTCCATTGTCCCAAGTTTATCTAACTGCCTGCCTTAAGTCTGAAGTCTTTGTTTTATTTATTTTATTATTGTCTTTATGCAAACGTGAAACGTTTCCTCTTCATAAAATAATTTGTATTATTTTCCCTCAATTTGATAATTATGCTTTTATTTTTCTCAAAGAAATAAAGCAGAGAAAATGGTCTCTCACTTTGGTATATAAATGTTTTAGAAAATAATGGATAAGGTAAAAATGTTTTAAAGAATTTATTTTAACTCATAAAATGTAAATTAGTTAGATTAATCTGGAATTATCATGGGAAAAGTCAGAGAAATTTAAAATGGACACATATTTTCTCACAAAGGATTTCAGTATTTCATGAGTTGCAACCTCAATTTAAAGCACTTATTCTTGAAATATGAGCAAGCTATAAAATAAATTCTTAATAAACATAATAACAATATAAAAATTATTTGGAACTTAAGCATCATAGTTATCAATTTTATATTCAAGTTGGGATAGTCACTATTTAGATTATTTAAACCTATAAATTGATACTCTAAATTACCTCTATCTCAGATGAGGTTTTTTGACTTTTCTGAATAATCTAAATACAGTTTCCTCTCCTTCTCCTCCTTCAAGGTCATCGCCTCCTGTTCTAAACTCTCACCTATGTTAATAATATATTTAACAACCTTACATTATAAAGTTAGGCTAAAATAACAGAAAGTTATTCAATCTGTATAATCATAAAATTATAATTCTTTAATATTTTCTATCAGTTGTAAAAAGAGGTGTCTTTAATGGAGGGAAAGAGCTGGGCCAATCTATGTGTATATGTATAATTATTCAGAATAAAGTTAGAAACTATATTGCTTTGAGAAATTGGCAAAGGATTTTGCCCTCTTGGGTTTATGAATTTGACATCCATGGTTACCTGACTGCATTTACAGTACCAAACATAAATCCCTTCTTATTCAAAGGGCCTTGATTATAATTAAATAATTATTGGTTATCTCCAATATCAGAGTATTATAATTGCACCTTTGAGGATATCTTGCCTGTTTAATAATCATGATAAGTAGACTTTACAATTGTTTTAGACAACAAGAAATGTCTGCTGCTTGGAGGCTTATATACCATCTTTGGGTTGACATTCAGACAAAAAAGTAATTTAGTGTTCTCAATGCCAAGAGATTGATATATCTGCAACACAAACCTTGCAGTTAATTCATGGGGATTTACATGGAATCTGTGCTGGTTAAGATAGTAAGAACTTAACTACTAGGTTCATTCTTTTCAAATAATGTCCTCAAAACATGATGGGGAAATTGAACCTATGAAATCTCAACAATATGGTTATCTGAACCTCCTGGAATAATAAGAGTATGCAACTCTCTGGAAGAACGCCAGTATGGATTACTGTAACCAATTACATTTTTTAATGCAACCAGGTACTTGGATTTCTACTGAGAGAGAATTCTGTACTAGGTTATAAGTGTATTGTTGAACAGGGAAGAAATCTTCTAATTTTGGTATTCTTATATTTTGATTTTTTTTGTCTTTCACAATCACAGTGTTATTATTGTTGTTGATGATGATTATGATGATGAGATAAGGTATTCATAAGCAGAAGTGATCACTACTTCAAATATTTATGCAGAATAGCCAACAACAAAATTGGATCATGCATAGGTTCAATTAAGTGAATAAAAGCCTTTAGATCCAACTACCAAACAGGAAAAAAAAAAATGATTGAGCAACAAGAGTTGATGGGCCAAACACATTTTGGTTTAAAATAAGGTTCTATCTTCTAGTACTTTTGGAGTTTCAGGAAAGTTATTTTCCTATAATCCCTGTGATATTGATTATCTGTCCTCATAGTGTTGCAGTGAAGATTAGAAGAAATGTTATCTTCAATGGCACTTTGAGTGAAATGTTCAATGTGGGAATGACAGCTCCTATGATGATAGCTGCAGTCTGTTCTTTGGACTTCTATCATAGAAGACCCCAGACTGGAAAATGTGTGATGAATAAAAGTGGATTGGCTCACAATAATGGAGGCTAGAAAGGCCAGTATCAAATTACTGGCATCTTGTTAACTCCTTCTTGCTGCATCACTACATCTGAAAAGGAAAAATGAGAAAAGGAATAGAAAAATAAAGTTATAGAAGCAGAGTTTGGGACTAAGAGGGGTAGTGGGTTACTCTGGAGTTAACCTCAATTCTGAAGGTGTCTGTCTCATAATCATCATAATATTTCTACCTGTTGATATTTGCGATCTCAGTGTATTTACTTTATACTATTGGAAGGACAATCATTCAAACAATGATGGTGCTGCTGGTGGTTGGAGATGAAACCAGTGTGTTTATAGTGTCATAGTGATTGTTAAATTTTCTGACATGAACAAATGTATACACAGACAAATGTATAATTCCACCAGTGTACAACTTGATGAATCAGTACCTGGACTGAACTTATTTACAGAGCATAGATGAGGTAATATTTACCAGATCATCGGGCAATCCAAAGTAGTTGTGTCACCACAAAAGTCACCAGGAATGATTATTTAATGAGACCTGTTATGGAGTAACCCTACAGTTAAATATATTTGATATTTACATTAATACCTGAAAATATGATTTAAAACTAGATCAAAGCAAGAAAAAGAAAGTGTTGAAGATCTATATGATGATCTGTGGCATCAGACCCTCTTGCTTCTTCTATAAACTGAGAATAGAGATGGTATCACAGTATATTATGTTCATTTCGTTGCCATGACTGCTATTCTTTATTTCTAGATAACAATGAGATAAACATTATGTCTGGTTTTATAAGTATAACTATACTATAACGTGGATTATCAAAGACAATGAATTAGTATGCGAACTTTCATTTATAATAATTTTTACAATTAGTACTACCAAAATATTAATTAGGGGAAGAGTAGTGAGGGATCTATGATAAACAGTAGCTCTTTATTACCTGACTATTATGAACTTAAGGAGAATAGGTTTCTTTATATGATGTTTACAAGAAATAAAACAAATGTACTTAACTAATATGTAAAGTCATCAAGCCACCTAACAATTTTGACTGAATGGATTCTAACTTCTTGAGAAAAACATAATGTATTCCATTATTTATATGAGAGATCTTCAAATCTATTCAAATGTATATTCCAATATAAAAATGAACTGACACTCGATAATAGGCTTCATATCTATTTACATTTGTAGCTGTCCTCAATAATTTAAATATTATTCTTGTTCCATCTATTTGATGATTCAACAATGTTTTTCTTTACCTGCTTAATATAGAATTCCCCAAAATTTCTATACCTGAGCATTATTTACATAATCATTATTATTATTCATGAAATGTTAAAAATATATATAATATACTCATAACCAGGCAGAGTACATTAGAAATTATTTAAACATTTATCTTTATGTAAAAATTCAATAAAAAATATAAAATGATAAATGTAAATACTATGATATGTAATCTTAATTCAAATGTATTGTTTACATGTATTTTCTTCAACCATATTGTTAAGATAATTTCATGAATTTAGAGTAGTTAAAATAAATTGTACTTTCTATGTTATAAGAATTTACACTAAAACATACAGCTTATCATAAACTCTAATTATTTTTATTTCAAAATGGAAAACACTAAAGTAATAACAATTTCTTTTCAAACAACGTAACTTTTAAATAACTAGATTTGAAGGGAAATAATAGTAACACAAACTAATTAAAAATAGGGAGAATAATTTTATGATAAATTATAGACAGAATCTATTAGTATATGAATGTGATGGTTTGTATATATTTGGAACAGGTAGTGGCACCATTTGGAGGTGTTGCCTTGTTGGAATAGGTGTGACTCATTTGGAATAGGTGTGGCACTATGGGTGTGGGCTTAAGACCCTCACCCTAGTTGCCTGGAAGTCCACTAGCAGCCTTTAGATGAAGATGTAGAACTCTCAGCTCTGCCTGTGCCATGCCTGCCTGCCTGGATACTGCCATGATCCTGGTTTGTTGATAATGGACTGAACCTCTGAACCTGTAATCCAGCCCCAATTAAACGTTGTTTTTTATAAGACTTGCCTTGGTCATGGTGTCTGTTCACAGCAGTAAAACCCTAACTAAGAATGAATAACAAAGTAATTCACATTACTTTATTCTATGGTGCTTCAAATCTTTTAAAGCCAATTCACAGACATTATATATCTTTCCTAACCGATTACCACATGGTTATTCTTCAATCTTACATATAAGCAATATATGTAATCAATTGTGTTATTGTTCCTTTTGTTTTTGAGTGTGCTGTTACCTTCTGTTGGTTACTGTATTGCCATTTGTATTGATTAATGTTTACCTAGCTATTTATAGAAAAATTTTATATGGGACTTTCAAGAATACTTTGACATGAAAGTGAAATCAATATATATTAAAACAAAGATTCATTTATCAGCATCTATAGGTACATAATGACCTAGTGTGGGAGAAATGATTTATTACAGGCAATACATAGAACCAATATGTATATACTAATATATAATTATTAATTATATTAAAACACTGTATGAGGAATACTCTGTTCTTATTTTTACCTTTTATTTTTAATTTTGGTTTTATATTCTCAGATTTGTATATAAACCATTCTCCATTTGTTGAAAATGCTGTCTTTTTTCCACTGGATGGTTTTAGTCCCATTGTCAAAAATCAAGTGACCATAGGTGTGTGGATTCATTTCTTGTCTTCAATTCTATTCCATTGATCTACTTGTCTGTCGCTGTACCAGTACCATGCAGTTTTTGTCACAATTGCTCTGTAGTACAGCTTAAGGTCAGGCATGGTGATTCCACCAGAGGTTATTTTATTGTTGAGAATGGTTTTTGCTATCCTAGGTT
>NC_034602.1:51151793-51158810 GCF_900095145.1 Mus pahari
CAGCGTTATAAGCTTACCCATGAATACGTTTCTTAATCTTTCCTCTTGTGGATGCTTTTTTTGTTGTTGTTTTTGTGGGTTTTTTTGAGTTTGAAGAACTTCAGGGATGATTTCCATCATGAATGGACTCAATTATCTCCCACCAGCATGAGTATTGCTTCCTACTCTATACCACCTTCCCACCTTTGCCAGCATTTCTTAACAACTGTTTTTTAATGATTATCTGGACAAGGAAGAAATTGAATGTAAATTTAATTTTAACTTGTATGACCCTTATGAGCAAGGATTTTAAATTTTTTCATATATTTATTTGCCATTTGTGCTTCATCCATTTTTAGAATTTAATCTGTTCACTTCATTCACTTATCAATTCAGCTTTTTTTTTTTAAATTTTAGTATTCTCTTAATTTGTTATATAGTCTAGAAACTAATAATCCTTTTAACATATAGATACAAGAGAAGATTCTAATTCAGAACTGAAGAGTATATTCCTCTGTAGCAAGCTGAGTTTGAATTTTACACTGGAAACTGAATAATTATAGAAGGAAAATATAAAACAATAATGAAAGAAAGGAATACCAGATACAAATTTTGGGAAATAGTATTTTGCTGATACAATAGGGCAAATCAACAGATAAATTCAGAGAAACTATGACAGCACACACAGACCTGACAGTATCAACCCAAATAAAGTTCCGGCACAGATGAGCAGAAGGGTACATGAAATTCCATCCATAGCCAAAGAGATATTCACAACTGATAGTTGCTGGAAGCAAGCAAATCAGGTTTGTACACCGGAGTGTAACTAAGTGTATTCACCACTCTCCATGGAAGTCCCCATGCTTAGGACTAGTGGGATGAGTGAGGAAGTGAGAGACACGGGAGAAGTTCAATGGCCAGGAAGACTATGATTCAAATATTTGTTATGAAATTCTTAAAGAAAATTAATGACAATTTAAAATTGTTATTGTAAACTTTCTTTTTGTAGAGCAGTTCTTTTAATTGGTTATTCTCTCCATGTGTACACTTAAGGAAATAAAAAATAGGAGAAAGAGTCAAAGGCATTCCTGCTCTCACTATGTTAAGAGTCCCACAAAAATACCAAGCTAGCAGTCCTAAGACATATACAGAGGACCTGTGGCAGGTCCAAGCAGGTCTCAGGTTGCTGCTTCAGTCTCTGTGAGACCATGTGAGCCCTGCTCAGTTGGTTCAGTGGGTTCAGTGTGTTCTCTTGGTGTCCTCCACCCATTTTGACTCCTATCATATTTCCTGCTGAGTTTTTATGTGGTTACCATTATCTCCAATAGGTGAACCAAGAAAACTATCATAGAATTCTTTTCCTCCTATTGGATTGCCTTATCTAGTCTCAGTATGAGGCTTTTTGGTTTGTTTGTTTGTTTGTTTTTTGTTTTTTCCTTATCTAATTCTATCTTGCTTTGTCTTGTTTGGCTTTAATCTCTCTTTTTTATTGTATATTTATTTATTTTTAGATATTTTCTTTATTTACATTTCAAATGTTATCTCTTTTCCTAATTTCCCCTCTGAAAATCCCCTATCCCCTCCCCTCTCAAAGCCTGCTCTTTTCTGAAGAAGAAACAGAAGGATGTGGGTCTAGGGGAAAAGGCAGTGTGTGTGTGTGTGTGTGTGTGTGTGTGTGCTGGAGCAAGGGGAGGACTGGAGGATTGGATAAATGGGAAGGATTGGAGGAATGGATAAATGGGGAGGACTGGAGGAATGGATGAATCTGGAGGATTGGAGGAATGGATGAATGGCAAACTGTGGTTAGGATATATTATATGAGAGAAGGGTATATATTCAACAAAATAATTTAAAAAGTATTAACAAAAAATGTCCAACAACCATTAAGAGATAAAGGATGATATATGAGCCTGTAACAGAAGTAAGGTTAAGTGTTCTTAAATGAGCTAAAGTAAAAGTATGGGTCCATGTTTAATGGTGCAAAGTGTACAATGAGATGAGACAATACTATTGTTTAGAAAATACCTTCAGTGGAATGGGTCAATTTGACTTATATTAACATTATATTTAGCAGTTCAAATTTACCATTGGCTTAAACCTTGAAGCAAACTCAGCCATTGATATAAGATTTTAGTTTTCTTCCGTTAACACAGTTGTGAAACCAGAAGTCTAGATACACTTTTCAATATTTAATATGAGATGATATTTCTGTACATTGACAGTCTATCGAAAGCTGTCCAAGACAGTTGATCTATGGACCCAGCAGTGCAGTGTATATTCGTTCTCTTTTTTCTAGCTCTGTTGGGAAATGAATAAAACTTCACCACCACAGTCTGCAGTCCATTTAGTTTTCCATCAGGAAAATCAGTTCGGAAACTGTCTAATCACTCAAGCTATAATCTGAAATTTTGTCTGTGATCACTCATTCTTTGCAACACCACCAGTGGAATTTGTTTGTTTGTTTATTTTTCGAGACAGGATTTCTCTGTGCAGTCCTGACTGTCCTGACTGTCCTGGAACTCACTTTGTAGACCAGGTTGGCCTCAAACTCAGAAATCTGCCTGCCTCTGCCTCCCAAGTTCTGGGATTACAGGCATGTGCCACCACTGCCCGGCGTGACACCAGTGGATTTTGTCCTTGAAAAACATCTCTTCAACCTTTTAAAATTTTTCAGTAAAATATGTTTACAATGCTTTTCTCAGCCTCCCTACAAATCTTTCATGAACTTGTATCCTTCTCAAATTCAAGGGCTCTTATTTACATCAAATAAACACACACATTATATTAATTATATTATATTATACTATACTATACTATATTATATTATTATATTATGTGGAATCCTCTTAAGTCTCTTTAGGGTTAGCTGTATGTGAAAATTTTTACAGTATACAATTGGTCCTGAATAATACAGGATAAACAAAGTACAGGCTCATTCCTTAGGACTAATTCTCTCTTTCTTATTCAGTATCCTGTGAAGACTAATTCTTCCTTATTAGTCATTAGCTGCCTATAGGTCTTAATCTATTGTATAGGATTCAAAAGATTTCCTCCATCCACACTGGCTTGTCAGTTATGGTAATGATTTTTCAGATTATGTTTAGTGAGCCATATTCTTGTGAATCCATTGATGTGGCTTCCTTACAGAATCTGGGAGACATCTTATGCCAATTTTGTAGTCCTCTACTTATTACAATCAATTGCATACTCTCTTCTGCAATAATCATTGATTTCATGCTCCATAAAAATATCATTTTTCAAAAGAAGAAAAGCACTACCTAAATATAAACCTACATGTCTAGTTATGGTTGATCTTGCTGAGATAAAACACCATATTTAAAAGAAAGTTAAAAAGGAGAAGAAGAAGAAGAAGAAGAAGAAGAAGAAGAAGAAGAAGAAGAAGAAGAAGAAGAAGAAGAAGAAGAAGAAGAAGAAGAAGNGAAGAAGAAGAAGAAGAAGAAGAAGAAGAAGAAGAAGAAGAAGTCTAGCATAGTTTACAGTCTTTTCTCACTTTGCAAGATGACCTGGTTCCCAAAAGAAATTTCTAATACATATCAGTATCACAAAGCCCAGGGAAAGGTGGGCTTAGAATATAAAATATTTGGTACACAAATTTTTCTTTTTGTTTGCTTTGTCTTACTTCATTTTCTATTTTAAATATGTCCATTAATTATTCACTTTGCATCCCAATCACAACTCTATATTATATTGAATATTAACATGCAAAAATGTTTCAAACTATATCTAGTTCACTTTATATTTATATTTATTACTCAAATAATAAATATCAAATTATCACAAAGAAATGAGAATGAGTCATTGTCAAAATAATTCAAAATTAAATACTCAATTGGAAAAACATGCTCAACAAATACTTGTTTGAAATCTTATAACAAGTTACATGTAAATGGGGCCTCAATTCTATGAAGAGCAGTTGAGAATCAAATCAACAGCTGCTGAAAGAAACAGAATCACTCTTCTGTGGGGACAAAATCCTTCATGAGTTTTTCAGTCTAACATAGCCCTAAACACATGTATATACGGGAAGACTTATTGGATTCAATAATTATAGAAGAGGTCACAAATCCCACAGGTGACAAGAGAGGAGTTAGTGGGTAGACAGAGAGCTGGAAGTTGTGCAAATACAGCATGCACAGGCATGAAACAAAACCACAAAAATGTGCAAATAGAATAATGAAAACCATCTCTTTATTGAAAACTATTCTTAGCATATCTACTTACATAAAGTTTGTAATCTAAACCAACAATAGGGAAATGATGAATAAATTGGTAAATTATTGTATAAAGATTGCTTATTTTTACAGAAAAATCCTGCTATTGTCTTTCACATGAGAAATGAATTCCAACTGAATGCATCCATAAAAGTAGAAATAACACCTGTGGGGGGTAGCTCAGTGCTACAGTTTGCCTAGCATGAAATCTAAAGAAGTTTCTTCAGTACATAAAATCAAAAATAAATACAAAAAGATAGTAGCCTGACATCTTGTAAAAAATGTGGAAGGCAGGATATTAAAATTCCTTAGATGAATGCCATTCTTCTGGAAGAACAAATACATCTTTGGAGAAAGATAAACCAGAGAAAGTAAGTGTCCAAAAATAATTAGGAACCTCATTGCTATAGTATATGGGGAGGAGGAGGGATCAGTTATTCACAATTAAACATTAACTTTAAAACCATGTGTATGTGTGTTTGTATGTGTGACTAATTGACATGATGTTACTAATTATCCTTATCTGTCAGATTAAAGGATCTACTAGTAAAAGATTGACACCATCTTTAAGAACATTATGTCACATGACAAGTAATAAAGTAAAATAAAGTGTTTAAATGATTCATAGTAATAATGATATCAAATTTGTGTCAAATGGGTTATGCAATAGATTTTAATTATATATTATGTATATATAAATAAAAAGATATGACTGTTATATACAATATTCTCATTTAGATGTCCAAATATTTAATCTAATTTTTATCGTTGAAAATAATAAAAGTAACTCCCCATTTTCCATTATATTTGTGTGTTTGTTGTAAAACATTTCACATTATAAAGGATTTATCTCAAAGACTGAAAACTTGAAATTGGGGTATTGTTTAGAATAGTTTCATTTTTGAAATTAAAAGAAAAATTCTGAAAAAGAAATATGTTGATATTTTGAATATTGATGCTTTTATATGGAGACTAGACACCAATACTTAACTTCACATTTGAAAATATTTAAATGATATATTTTTGTATACATCTTGTGAGAATAAAAACATTAAATTTTTCTTAGCAGAGGGAGAGTCTTTCTGAGTTCTGAATTAATAAACATATTTACTTCTTAAATTCCTTCTCTTTGAGGGCAGTTTATAATTGTTGACCTCACAGAAGTCATTTGTAAATGCTAGCTTCCTTTCACAGCATATTTTTGTGTTACTTTATGAGTACTCATGCAGTCATGAGGAAATTGGTGCAATTTTCTTAAATATGGCTTAAATTTTAAGTCATCTCCCAGTAGCAAAGAACAGATTGTTTTTAAAAGCTGTCTACTTACATTACTGCACAAAACAAATTACTAGTTTCTTAATAATTAAAAAGAAAGCACATATTAGAACAGATTTTTTTACTCTTCAACTATTGTGTGTATTGCTATTTAGATGAATAAAACCTCACTTGAAAGTTTGATCCTTATGAAAATGTAAATAAGATAATACTAAAAATTTTATTAAAATAGTCCTAAAACAGGTAGCAAATATTACAGTAGTATTAAAACAAATTAGTACTAAAGATTTTATTACTGCAAAGTTAGTTCAAATGTGAGAAAATGTTCTTGTTGCATTATTTATCTGCATCACAGACACTAATAGAAAAGAACAGTTTAAATTCTCAAAGAGTGGTGTTCTAACATACACTGTGATGATTTGGAAGAAAAGATGAAGAACCCAATTATTGGGTAGTTTGGTGGCTATTGATGGCTTGTCATCAGATGACAGGGCCATGCATCTTCATCATCACAGTGCTAGGCAACCACCACTTATCAGTGTCTAAGTAGAGGTGTCCAATCTGTCTGTCTGGTAAGCTCCTATATTTGGTGACATGCTCGCAATCCACCCATGTTGTCATCCATTCCCAGTATACTTTGTAAGGTTTGAGGTGAAGACTTTTCACATAATGTACACATGGTGCGTATTGGATTGATGTTAAAGTAAAAAGGGCCAAAACCTGTTTTTTGTAGTGACACATGGCATGAACTCTCTGAAAGCCATTTCTCTAAAGTTTCATTTATAACTGAGATGAAGGTACAAACTTAGCCCCATGAATATGAATGTGTGTACATATGAGTGGCTGATTTCATTTTCTTGTTACTAGATTTATTCCTTATAACAATTATCACAGAACTCTGTTTTATGAATTCTTCAGGACCTTAAATACAATTTGTTTTCTTTGAAATAACATTTAGCATAATATTTGGATACACAATTTCGGATTTTATTTATTCAGTTTTTGGTTCCTGAGTTCATTTAATTAATGCAATTTGTCTACAAACCTGCATAAGGGAAAATATGTGAATTATATTAACCCGAGCTGTTTCCTGAACAAAACCTTATTGACTGGGAGAGTTATAATGAAAAAAGGATCATTTGAACTCCTATCTCTGCTGGTCTTAGAGGAGAAAGGAGGATTTGATGATGGCGTTCTTAGAGGTAGACTCATGGGGATTCAGGACATTTCACAGAGATAAAGTGTGTGTGTATGAATTTCTTCTCTTTGATCTCCTTTATAATCAGTATGTTGCAACCATAAGTTTTCAATTGCATGAACTTATCTCACCCTTGCCATCTCTTCAGGGATACTGCTTTATTTCGAACATCAGACTGGATTTTTATATCCTAAGTTCTTTACAGGAGACCTAAATTTCAACACAGACACACACAGACACACACAGACACACACAGACACACAGACACACACACACACACACACACACACACACACATCTTTTAGAATATACTTGCACTGTTTTCTTTTTTTT
>NC_034602.1:51161130-51217144 GCF_900095145.1 Mus pahari
TTAGCTCCCTTGTCAAAGATCAAGTGACCATAGGTGTGTGGATTCATTTCTGGATCTTCAATTCTATTCCATTGATCTACTTGTCTGTCACTGACTTGCACTGTTTTCAAGTGGTCTTAAGACATATACTATTTTTCAGTTGTGTTTTTAAATATAATTTATTACTTCCTTTCCGTTCATATTTCAATTTGCAGCAAGTTACAAAGGAATTAACTTTGAATGTAGTACTATAAGAGTTCTTGTCAAAATTAAGAATTTTTAATTAGCTTAAAGAAAATGATAATGTGATAACCTAAAATGACTGGCCTTTGCCTGAGTCTTAACTACTACCTGTAATGCTTTAATAAATCAGTTTAAAGCTTCCAGTGTTTTCAAGGATTTAGGCAAATTCTGGAGACAGGTAAATACATTTACTCCTTGACTAATTTTTAGCTCCTATCTCTGACTTTAAAGAACCCAAGATTCTTATTATAGAATTCATTATTTTAAAGTAAAATATTCTATAAAGTTACTATTTGTTTAAGCAGAGGGTCTAATTGTAAGCATGTATCTACTACAGAAGCATGAATACTTCCCCAAGTATTTGACTGTTAATATTTTAAATATCTTAATAAATTCAACCTTCCTTCTTCACAGGCTAATGGTTTTCTTCATTCACTATACTAAGAATTTAATACTTGTAAATAATGTGTAAAATTGCATTCACATTTAAACACTGACTTTAAAGCCTGCTGGCAAAGAATCTAAGAATATACTAAGAATTCAGTATGACTCAATACTGCCCCTTTAGACTATATGTAAATGATGAGTCTTTCAGAGAATTATGCTTCTAGTCTTAGTATCCGATTCAAAGGGAGAGTTAAACACAGTTCTTTGATGCATATTACAGCCTCCAAACCAAATTGATTCTTCTAACAACACACATATTTTGATTTGCCTTTCATTTCATAGTTGATCTGCGTTTGTTGGGACTCCACAGAGAGGAATATATAAAAAATGTTCTGGTGTTTCTTGCTCCTTCTGTGGACTCAGGCTGATCAGCAGAATGATGTCAGCTGAGACAGTCACAGGTGCTGAGGCAAGACCCCTGGAGAGATGTAATGTTTGAAGATGTAAAATTCAGTCTGATGTTAGAAATAAAGCAGTATCCCTGAAGAGATGGCAAGGGTGAGATAAGGTCATTCAATTGAAAACTTATGGTTGCAACATATGGTTGGGTATAAAAGGATTCAACCAATGATGAAGGGAGTTGTGCTTGGCTTGGCTTGAGTTGGCTTGGCTTGGCTTGGCTTGGCTTGGCTTGGCTTGGCTTGGCTTGGCTTGCTTATAGAGCTAGCTGAGCAATGCTTGTTGGTCTCCCATTTTCGCTTATCTATCCTTCCCTGAGAGAGGCACAGCCTAGAATGTTTCCTCGGATTTCAGTTGGCCCTGGTCACTCCTGCTGACTTGTGTTGAGGTCAAGGCCTGACTGTCTCTGCTAGGCAGTACCACAGTTGCTGATTTATGTTTGCTATCCTGACTCTACTGATCTGGACTGCTGGTGTATCCTTGAAATATTCACAAGTAAATCGAGCTGCTAACTTGTGAATTGAAGTGCTGATTTCCAGACAACACTGACAAAGAACCATTACAATACAAGTCAACTTACCCTCTATCCTTTCTCATGGGTGATAGGCTAAAAGTGAGATTAAAGCATTTAAGAACCATCATTAAAAATAAAGTTTGAAAACATTAAAGGTACAATCATGTTTCTATAAGAAAACACAGGAAACTCATTTGTCCTGTAATTTTGACTCAAGGAGAATAGTAGCTTTATTTGTTGCTGTCCTCTTTATTTGGGGTGAATGAACTTAATTTTATACATTTCCTAGATAAAACGGGAGTATATAATGAGTTGGGTTTTAATTTTAGTTATAAACAACGACTGAGTGCCTAATATAATAATTTATATTTTTGATGGTCTATCTACAATGTTGATACTGACAATGTGGTAACATTACATTTAAAAACAAATAAGTATATTAGTCCTCTGGATAGGTGAGAGCTGAAATGAGCAAATACCTGTGTTTGTGTCTCCTTTTATTTAGTTCACATACCTCTTTAAAATGACAGCACTAGATTTATTGACTAATAAATATGACTATATATGTGTGTGACTATATATATGACTCTATATACATATATATATACATATATATATATATATATATATATAATATGTTACACATTTTATCTACATATATAATGTAAATACTTTACCTCACAATATTTCACATCAGAAATTAGGACTTGCAGAAGCATACGTAAATTTCCTTGGAGTCTCTACCTCAGCATTATCAGTTTCTTAGAAACTTTGACTTTCAGGAAATTCTATAAGTCAACAATGTTATTAGGTTTTTTTCTTTTTTAAAGAATTTCAGAATGATTTCCAATGTGTATTGTGAATGTGAGTTATTTAAAATGATACTTGCAGGGAATTCAATATTATGACTTGTCCTCATGTTCCCCATACTTGCTACTTACATATATTATCTGCACTCTTTCACAGATGAAATCAGAGCTACAGGCAGGAGTTCATGCTTGAAGTGCCATTGTTATTCAGTATTTATATTATATTCAAAACAATGATCAACGTGTAGTCAAAGGTTAAGGGAGAATGCATTAGAAAAGAAACAGTCTGAACATATGAAACTGGCAATTAAGTTTAGCAGTATGTAATAAGTATCAGAAGTTTTTCTTCATGACAGAGTATCTGCTAAATTTGAATGTGAAAATCAAAGGTGATAGCGACAGAAATTAAATATGTTCACATACACATTGGTGGCAAACACAAAATCATATAAGTTCAAAGGGTCTCATTTATTGCCAGCACAACAGACTTATAAAGGTCATCAAGCACACTTTATGACACCAAAAGCTTGCTCAGACAAGTAATAGTCGACTATTAGTCTTTGATTGTTTGAAATCCTTTGAAAAGCAAAGCCTTAGTTGTCTCCTTCAGAACATTGGGCTCCTGATTTGACACATTCTTATCCTAGGGCTGTACCTGGAGACTAGAAAATGCTTTGACTCTTCAACTTCAGACAATCTGCCTTTTTGATGTGTCCTATGTAGATTTTGTCATTGTTGGATGGCCTTTCTATAATATTCTCTCTAATTATCTTAGGCATCACACCATTACTTTTATAAAGACTTTCCTAATTCTTCATTTTCTCCTTCCTTTATTATATTATTTAAAAATCCTGAAAGCTTATTTTTAATTTTTGCATACAGAATATGATAATATCCTATCCCCTCCTCAAATTCTTCCCAGATTCTCTGTACCTCCTAAGTTATCTAACTAATTTTTTACTCTATCATAAAACATTAAGTCAAAATAAACTAATAAAAATTAAATTAAATTATACGAAAAAGCAACAATAAAAAATAACAAGCATAGAGTTCATTTTGTATTGACCTACCTGGAATATAAAGAGTGGTTGATAAAATAAATGTCATTCCTCAGTGCTACAGTAGGGACACAAGCCTACCCACAAAACCTTAGACCCAAAATTTATCCCGAAATGCAGGCATGGGGGATGGAGGAGAGCCTGAGGGAATAGCAACTAATAACTGGCCCAAATTGAAACCTACCCCACAGGCAAACACTGATGCCTGGCACTATAAGTGATACTTTGTTATGCTTGCAATCAGGAGTCTAGCATGGTTTGAGACTCCATCCAGTAGCTGACTCAAGACAGGTGCAGATATCTCCAGTCAAATAGAGGAGCATGGGACTCTTATGGAAGAGTATGGGGAAGGATTCCATGCCACAGAGGGTTTAGGAACTCCACAGGAATACCAATAAAGTCAACTAACCTGGACCCTTGGAGATTTCAGAGACTGAACCGCCAACCAACGAGCATAAAGAGCAGGACCTAGGCATCCCCACATACATATATGTACCAGATATCCTGCTAGGTCTTCATGTGGGTCCTGAACAAATGGAGAAGGGGCTTTCCTGAAAGCGGTTGCCTGTCCATGGAATATGTTCTTCTAGCTGGACTGTCTTGTCTGGCTCTGCAGCAAAGATTTCAAGTGTCAGGGTGGGGGATACTCAGGGAACCCCACTCACTCAGAGGAATGAGGGGTGGAATGATTTTGGGAGAGGTTGACTGGGAGAGGACAATGAGCAGGATGTATAGCAATTAAATAAATACAATAAAATTCATTTTGCTATGACAAAAACAAAGTACTTATCTGGAGATATCCATCCTTTGGAAAATGATTGCTTAGTTAGATCTTCACTGAGGCCAAATAAACAGTAGGGAAATAGGGCCTATTGACAACATAGAAAATAATGAGCTCTAATTGAAAAAAAAAAACTCTTAGTAAGCATTATAAAATATAATCTTGTATTTACATAGAAAGTAATGACATTTATCAGAAACAAAGCTATGTTTCTGGGTACAGAGTCATGTAATAGATACAGCTATTAAGGAAGAATTTTAAGATAAAGTGAATTTTATCTTTTATATTTTGCAGTGAAATAAGGATATTTTTGATAAATGGAAGTGAGCACATTAAATGGGAGTGAAAGCTTTATGAAAAATTAAATTAATGAAAACATTTAAAATTCTTATTTCATATATTTGAGACAACAAAGAACATTGCTTATCTATTCATTTGACAGACTTATTCTAATTAATATTTGGTGTAGATTTAGAGCAAATGTTTCTTAGATTCAGATTCTGTTGTACACCAACTTTTGGCATATTCTTAGCTTTGATGTCACACGAATGACTGTATTGGTGGGTGTATATTGTCAATTTTACAGATCTAGAATCATCTAGGAGAAAGATCTATGGTCATGTATTTGGGGAATTATTTTCAGTACATTAATGGTGTAGGGAAATCCTGCCTACGGTGGTTTGCATTATTTCCTACCCATGAAATCCTGAACTCTATGAGTGAGAAGAAAAGTGAACTGAACACTAGCATACAGACATCTCTCTCTTGTGATTATCTGCTCTAAGATCCCACCACTTTGACTACTCTGTTGTTCTGGGCATTTGCCAGTGACTTTGTTGAGGGTGTATGATGGAATTTTCTACTCTTGAAATTTCATGATTTCTGAAAAAGTCGCCATGTTGAAATCTTAATTCCCAAGTTGATACATAAAATATAGAGAAGGCAGGAAATTCTAAGATGATTATTAGGTGAGGAGAAAAAAAATGTCTATGGAGAGAAACTGTTGCTTAAAAAATAGAAGGAATTGTTGAGCATCTTTGATCCTTTTGCACCATGTTGACTCACAGAAAGAAATCACTGAATTATGAGCCTTTACCCGAACTTATAATTAAACTTACAACATTTCAAATTCACTAGATATTGGATACATTGTTACTTCAATATTGGACATTGCAATCTCTATAAAGGTGAGTCATTCCCTTTTGTTACTAAATAACCAATTAATATTTTTATTATAACCAGAAATATCTAAGAAAATTCTTTTTTAATAATGTCCCTTTAGCACTACCTATAAGATCTGTGATAGTAATCCTCAGTATTTCAAGTAAACAACAACAACAACAACAACAAAATAACCATACATTATTATATTAGCCATTTTTCTAAGAAGACGCTATACAATACCATCTTACACTCCCTTGGTTATGCCACACAAAATATTATGCAGAAGTAAGATGAAATTAATGAGCCCGAGGGATATAAACATTTTCAAAGCAATTATATATAAAAATATGACATTTACTAAAAATTTTGTAGACCCAAAGAACAAAATTATAAATATTTGTAGTCAATCATTAAGTATTAGGCATGGATAAAATGAAAAATTATAAGACTGGGATATATGTATTCCTTCAACATTTATGGTTCTTATTTATGGGAAATTAAACCAAGAGGTAACAACAATAAAAGGTGTGGCTTATTGATAACAGTTAAATTTGTGAAAAGCTGCGACCATATATAAAAATGATCCATAGCATGTTCAACCGTGTAGTATGAAAGAATTCACAGATAAAACAATTGTTATATAATTATAAGTTTTCAAACATCACGATGGAATTTTACAACTTTGCAAAGAGTAAGAACAATAAATCAACAGGTAATCTTTAGCAAATATTCTCATCAATACAAGGAACAGAAAAGATGACAGAGTCATATTCCCAAATGTCAAAGATAATTAGAGCAAAAATCCAGTAAACCAAGATGTAAATGTATATGGATACATTAAGACTAATAAAAGGAAGGGAACTCAAGAAAACATTGTAAAATCCAGATAGAGGCCAGGCAGAGTTGTGCTCACCTTTTCCCAATCACAGCTCACTGGAGAAATAGGCAAATAGATCTCTGAGTTTAATTCCAGTCTGTTCTGCCAAGAGAGTTTCAGGACAGTCAGAGCAAATAGAGACCCCACCCTTCCCCAAACCTTTTCCCCTAAAAATTAGCAGCCTATATAGGAAGCCATTAAAGAGAACTCTTAAAATTTGTGATACAGACACGTAAATGCCCGTCTTTGAGAGGTCTGACAAGCAGATCTCTGAGACAGAAGCAGAAACAACTGACCTGGACCCTGAGATCCCTCAGACACTGAGCCTCCAATCAGGCAGGATACTGAAGGTGAGGCCCGAGGCATATGCAGTAGAGGACTGTCTGGTCTGGCCTCAGAGGGAGAAGATGCACTAATCCTCAAGACAGGGGAGAGGAGGAATGGGATGAGGAACTGTGGGAGGGGAGACCGGGAGCAGGTAATGACTAAACTGTAAAATAATAAATGTAATAAAAATTTTTTTAAAAATTAAAAAGATGCTAAAGTGCTGCCTGTCCACAATTGATGGCCTCTGGCAGGGATGCAGGTGGGGAAGGGCTCGGTTTTCTTTAAAGAGCTATGCATTAGGAGTTTGACCATGCTTCATTGAGTACATGGGTTATACATATAGGTTTGTTTATTTGTTTTGTTTTGTTTATTCTTCTTCTCATTTTTGAAGTGTGGAGGCCACAAAGATTGGGTACGGTCCTAGGAGAACCAGAAGGTGAGTGTAATTTGAATGGGTAACACGAAATTCACAAACTATCAATAAAAATGTTATGAAAAAAGATAAAAAAATATTTATTACTTTAATAAGCAAAGATTAAAATATAAGCATGGAAATATTTCTAAATAGCATATTATTGAGTATAATAGCATAATAAATATATATTTATATTTACACGGTCATGGCAAAAGCTTTAATATGTGATAAACAAACAAATTATTCAGAGAATTAGTCTTCATCCAGGCTTCTGTAATAGGTACTAAGTGACTAAATAAAAATATCTACTAATTCCTGATTCTGGAATCTGGGAAATTTCTGGTTACTGATTCAGTGTCTGGTGAAAGCCTTTTTCTCATCTGCATACTATATGCTTTTTTTTATGCATACATATACTATATGTATGGCAAAAGGAGACAGACAGTTATATTCTTATAAAAAAGAGATAATTTAAATCCATTAAAAAAAATCACAGATGAGACTTTTTGGATACAAGAAGCTAGATCTTAAGAGCATGCTAAATAAAACTAGGTTTATTACTGTTCAAGCAAAAGGGCAAGTATTAAAGGAAAATAAATATGAACCAAAGGGTATTAGTATTCTAAACTAAGAAAAAATCACATAAAGAATAATTTTCATGACAAATGAAGAAAACACAACATATCATCAATAGTACTAATAAAACAAACAAACAAAAAAAAAACAGTGTGATGAACATATGTGATACCAAAAATATGCACAAATACCCTCAAGGGGACAACTGCCTGAGAGTAGAGACAAATAGCCATATTTCAGCAGTGGTAATGGGAAGCTGTCCAAGAAAAGTTTCTGAGAATATTTGAATGGCAGAACTACTAAACTTGAGGTCCTTTTTCATGTTTACTTGAGGTATTTCAGTGAGTACATTCTCTTCCTTGAAGTAGTCATATTTTAGATTCCTCCATTAGTACAATTATGACTAAGTAAAGGTCCCCAAGTTGCTCTTGTAATTAAGAAATTCTTCTTGATTTATTCTATGCAACATCCTAAAAGACTGTGGCTATATATTACTCTCAAGGAAAGCTGATCAATTATAAGGAAGGAAACAACATTAGAACTATGCTCACTCAAACTCTAGAAATGAACATGTATAATATATGCCTTAGTATATAAAAAAAGAGAACAGTAGAAATATCAAAAAAGAGAAAACTCTAGAAATATATAGCTTCTGATGATCTGAGAATGGATTGTTATATGTGTTCTGAAACACCTGAGTATTAAATATACATCTTGCTTCAAAACCAGTAATTTTCTTAAAATCATTCTATCACCACAAATGAAAACCAAAACAGGTGTAACAGCTGTATTCTCATGAAATTTTTCATGTATGGACTTATCAATGTTAATTTATAAAATTTAATCTTAAATCATTTGGGTACACTGAATTCATCTATAGAAAAAAATTGATTTATTTTTATCATTAAATTGTTTGGTGACTGTTTTTAAAACACTATATTTGCTTGGAAGTATGGTAGTACATATGAGTACTGCTTCTTCCTTATTTTTACCTTCTTTCAAATTGACTCCAGTTAACCTTTGCAACATGCTCAATGAGAAACTCCAGTGAACTGTATCACCACACACAATTAATGGTTGAATGGTCTATAATAATTGAAAATGCAATCACTGCTTGGCAATTAGCTTATGGATCATCTCCAACCACTTAGAAACTCCTCTGTCCACATTATTAAAATATGCTAGCTGGTTTAAATTACACTTAAAGAGGGAGGCAATATTCAACTACTTGGGAGCTTCATTGTGGGGAATTGTCACCATTATGATTAACAGCCCTTATGAAAATAATTAATTTGGTATCTTGTTGCTAGGTCAACTATTAAATCTATTTGCCCTGAGGAAAATACTGAGTGTGTCAGTGCAAATTCTTTTAAATGTGTGACCCTCATACATGAATGCTACCCCTTTAAGAAAAAGTTTTAAAACTTAAGCACAGAAAATATATCTCCAGTGTTAAGCTAGAATTTTAAAAAGGAAAAAAAAAAAGAGAACAAAATGAAATACTCTGTCATTTATTTTCCTTGCTAAAAGAACATAGTGACAGGTAAAAAGGGAAATAAAAGCTTCAATTTACGCAGAAATCAGATGCATTCTCATATTTCAGATCTATCTTTGGGAACTCAATTACTCACATTCAAGGGAGGAATTGCAGCTAGACAAAAGCATTTGACTTTTCATAGAAGAGTTCAAGTACAAGAAGCATGTTTCATTTTAAACCTGGTAGCACAAAACACAAGTAACCATCACCTCTGACTAAACCACTGAGAGGAAAAGAAAATAGAAAAATAAAGCAACAGAGCCTTTTGAGCAAATTTCTTCAGTGGAATAAGAAAGAACTCTTCTTGACTGATTCATAATCCTGTGGGCGAGAAAACAGTCTGGTCTTTGGAAAACCACTTTCTGTTCATATTTACATTCTTCCCTGAAGGATCTGAAACTTATTTTCATACAGTTTAATGAAGTCCTTGGAATCAATAGGTCTATTGCTGTCCGCATAAGGTTCTATATTATAAATGCATTGTACACCATTAAACTTACATATAGATAACTATTTAAACAAGTTTTAAAGCTACTCTCTACATCCTTTATGAAATTATTCTCTAATGCAGCCTGTTTTAATATACCTCTATTAACACTGTTGTTTGGTTTTCCATTAGTCACACTATTTGTTTCTCATGTTTCTTTGATATCCTGATTTTTTTTTTTTAGTTCTATCTATATTTTGAATATTTGTCCTTTATCAGATGTGTCAAGTTGCTAAAATTCTTTTCCCATTCTGTAGCATATTGATTTGATCAAATAATTTTGTCCTTTAACATGCAGAAGCTTTTTTCATTTCATTAGTTTCCATTTATTATTTGGTAATATTAGTCCATTTGTTAGCATTTTTTTGTTCAGAAACTTTTTACCCTATGCAATGAGTTCAAGTTTATTCCTCGCATTCTCTTCTATCCAGGTCTGTGTGTCTGGTTTTTGGAGGTCATTGATATATTTGGAGTTGAGGTTTTGGGTGGGTGTTAAGTCTAGCACATTTGCATGCTTCTACATGCATCTGTCTAGTTTAACCACAGCCATGTGGTAGGGATAATACCTTTTTCTTTCCCTGTAGGTATTCCTGACTTCTTTATCAAAATGTAAGTGTGCATGGTATGTGAACTGTGTTGATCTTCATTTCAATTTCATTCATAAATGTGTCTTGTTTTGTGTCAATACAATACCCAGTTATTTTCTAACCATGGTCAAATTATCCTCTACATAATTGCATCCATGGCCTCCTGGAACTTTGTTGAGACTAAGGCAGAAATATAGCACAGATTATTGATTGTTTATTTACCATAGACAATATATAAATTTACACTTTATTCATTAAACTTACAAAGATATTTGACTTCATGCAAACACATGAAAGTGTTTCTTTCCATTTGTCATCAACATAAAATAAAACAATGTTCTTGAGCTCCTATGAGCTAAGACATAGACATACAGGTAAACTCAATTTGTCCTTGGCTGCTGGAAGGCTACAAAACAACAAAGAAAACAGTGTTCGCATGGAGGTACGAGTCTCTAAAACTACTACTTAGCTCGAAATGATGTAAAATCCAAGTTGTTACATTTTATTTCGGAGACATGAATTTCTTCATTTGGAAAGACAATATATGTTATTCTATAACATATATACATTATCCAAGCCTTTTGTTTTATGTATTATGATGTATGTTCATGTATACTTGCTAATTCTTGTAGAACTCCCCCTTTAAGGAATCACAACACCTATAATTGAGGCTTGTCATTTTTGAGCAAGAATACCTGAAGATGTCCTCTAGGATATACACATATGTCTACAAAAATGTTCATGAAACCATACAGACATACACACACACACACACACACACACACACACACACACACACACACAAATGTGCACATGCTTGTGTGTGTGTGTATGTGTGTGTGTGTGTGTGTGTGTGTGTGTACACATTGAGACATTCACATACCATGAACTTGCCCCCAAGATACTGGATAGAGCAAGTACCCACATATAGAACCAGATTTGATTACATTATTCTTACAGTTTGAACTGTAGTATAGATCATAAAATATCTAGCCTATCTCAACATGCTGTTACATATTGAGCTGAAAAGACACACATGCCTTCCGGCCTAAATTAAATGAGAAACCATGGGAAGCATGTAAGTATCATTTTAAGTATATGTTTATTACAAAATAAAGAGACAAAAGGCTCCATTGTAAAAATTGAAAAGTATACTCCAATGTGAAGTACTGAACTAAATTATACATCTTAGTAGTTCATGAAATTTAGAAATAAAATGTTTAATAAATCTATGAGTGATGTAATGTTAATCTTATTAAAAATCATAATGTCTTTCTTGACTTTTCTAATACTGATCAGGGATCAGAAAATATGTACTTGTACATCTCCCATAGTCTAAAAGCATTTCCAAGACTCAATAATATGTATTTATAATTATACCCCCATAAGTCTATCTATGCATATATAAGTGTGGGAAATGTGTGGCAATGAAGAAAATTACTGTTTTTTCTACAGAATAATAAAACTAAATATTAAAAATATTATCCCACAGAGGTGTCAAAAGTGCATATGAAATAAAAATTTCTATAAACTCTCAAAATTACAAAAAATTCTTCATGACATATATACCTAATCAAGAAATTCACATAAACTAGTACCCCCCAGAGCTTGTGTCTCTAGTTGCATATGTAGCAAAGGATGGCCTAGTAGGCCATCAATGGGAGGAGAGGCCCTTGGTATTGCAAAGATTATATGCCCCAGTACAGGGGAATGCCAGNGCCAGNAAGCGGGAGTGGGTGGGTTGGGGAGCAGGGTAGGGGGAGGGTATAGGGGACTTTCGGGATGGCATTTGACATGTAAATGAAGAAAATATCTAATAAAAAAGGCAAAAAAAAAGAAAGAAAGAAATTAATGTAAAATTTCTCTAAGTTTATTAAAACTTCAACTGTTCAGTAGAGGGAAATACAAACTTGTGGTGATGTTCACAGTATGCAAGAGACTGAACTTCTCTTCAAGCCTGGCGATCAGATCAATACTTAAAAGTACAACCTATGTAAATAAATAAGTGATTCTAGGCCAACTGTCAATTCTGAGGAGCGATTGGAATTAAGATGAATTGGCATCTCAATTAAGCTAACGTATTTAAATACTAAAAAACGGGTATGCTCATATAGACAAAAACAATAATTGGGAAATGTATTGAAAGAAAAGGTCAGCCTAGCAGCTGGACTACATAATTTTACATTGTGAGAGTAAAATTCAAAGGAATCTGTTAAGACATTAGATGTGAATTTAGAATAGTGTTTTCCAAGCCTGGCGTGGTGGCACTGGCCTTTAATCCCAGCACTCGGGAGTCAGAGGCAGGCGGATTTCTGAGTTCGAGGCCAGCCTGGTCTACAAAGTGAGTTCCAGGACAGCCAGTGTTACACAGAGAAACCTAGTCAAAAGAAAAAAAAATAGTGTTTTTCCCTGTGCAATTCCTGTACCTGGGAAGGGGTAAGTAAGCCAGTTACAGATGCACAAATGCAACTGAACTATATTTAAATGAGCAAGGAATAGTCAGTGTAGCAGGGAAAGGTAAGATGCCTCTGCAAACCCTGACTTTGGGGAAGTAAATTGACTGAAAACCAGCTGCCTCCTGTGTTCCAGTCTTTGCAAGGGAAGACTAATGTATAGAGGACCTGAGAGGGGGCACATCACAGGGAACAGATCTAAGAGAGAGGAAGGGAAACCCAGGCTATCAGAGTTCCTACCACAACATAACACCAGCAACATTCGTAGTAATGGAGGAGTACCTCTGAAAATGATGTAAAGATAAAGACTTTACAAAAGAGTTTGAGAAACAGCCCAAAGGTGTCAAAAACAAACAAACAAACAAACCAAGACATTAGACCTAGAAGAAATTGATGTCTCTGAAAGCTGTTCTCAGGAAAAAAAAAAATACACATCTTCACTCTTAGATAGCTTAACTAGATGAATTAAATGCACACACACACACACACACACACACACACACACACACACACACACACACACACACACACACCTATCTCCACACATACCAAAGAATTAAAAGAATAAAAAGCCATTTTTACAGGCTAAAAGGTATAACTTTAAATAAAATAACAGACAAAACATGCTATGGTTGCAAATACATGTACATTCAAGCACACACACACATGCACATATAAAAAGGAGGAATTTTTCTGAGATTAAAGTGTATTCAATCTATTGAATTGTCTTATACATGTGTATCAACATTAAAACGATGCCAAATGGTTGGAGACTACATTTTTAATGGAAAACTTATTACCCTTAGTTTCCTTTGTAAAAACAAAACAGATTTGCAGAAATTTTAAGAGGTACAGAACATGTTTTGGGAAATTTTATTTTAGGCAAGTAGTTCCCAGTTTTGCATGTTTATACAATTGTGATTTATAACTTCTTCAAAATCTGTAAGGTTAATAAGATATTCAGAAAAATAAAACAACTTCTGCACCATCAGATGATTAAAAGCTAAAATACACTAGAGGCTCTTTCAGTTCCACTCTCGCTTAATATTGATGTTTGCTACAGTGTACACAGCCACCTTCCAGATAAACAATTTGGAACCTAGCAATAAAATACCAGCCATGTTCTGAAATGCTTTTATTTTAATTTTGTCTCATAAGCATTAATATTCTCAAATGAGAATAAGTGCTTCAATTCATTTAGTTGGATGAAAGCATGAATTTAGTCAAGCTGAAAAGTCTAATCACATAGAAGAGTAAAAAGTACATTTCCACATTCTAAAGTAGAGCTAAATAACGGGCTCAGTGGGAGTGTTTTGCTCAGTATGTGCCCTCCAGGAAATACATAATACATTGTGATCTCAGGCACAATTTTTATCTTCTTTCTTTTTAACTAAGGGTCACCATTAAAGTACAGTATATAGAAAAACAATTATTTTTAGAGTTCATATATTTTTCTGCTCGTTGAAGTTCAGAGGAAGTTTTCATTTGTAAGATATGTTTTTCTAATAAATAATGATGATCTGACATCTTTTAAAAACTGTATCATGCCATGTTACTATCCTGTATTGATGGCTTATTAAGATATGTTTTTTACTCCTCGTTCTGAATTTTCAAGTTTATAATATTGATGTAGATTGTTGCAAACTGACAATCAATTGTTGAAAACATATCACTTTTAGTTATTGCTCAGTAGTTACAATCACATCTATCTATAAATGGAATTGAAAGGCTATTTTTTTACATAATCTTCAATTTAATAAGGCATTGCAATTGAGAATCCAGGGGATGAGCATATCTCATAAAGAGGCATAACTCTTGGTCTGGTGAATAAACATGCAGGGTGTTGGTTATAAGAAACTAGACTGAAGGAAAGGCCATTCAGAGACTGCCCCACCTGGGGATCCATCCCCTATACAGTCACTAAACCCAGACATTATTGTGGATGCCAACAAGTGCTTGCTGACAGGAGCCTGTTATGGCTGTCTCCTGAGAGGCTCTGACAGAGCCTGACAAATGCAGTGGCGGTTGCTCACAGCCAACCATTGGACAGAGCACAGGGACCCCAATGGAGGAGTTAGAGAAAGGGCTGAAGAAGCTGAAGGGGTTTCCCACCCCATAGAAAGAACAAAAATATCAACCAACTAGAGCCTCCAGAGCTCCCAGGGATTAAACCACCAACATAACAGTACACATGGAGGAAACCATGGCTCCAGTTGCATATGTAGCAGAGGATGACCTTGTCTGGCAACAATAGGAGAGGTCCTTCATCCTGTAAATGCTCGATTCCCCAGTGTAGGGGAATACTAGGGTAATGAGGTAGAAGTGGGTGGGTAGGAGGAGGAACACCCTCATAGAAGCAAGGAGAAGGTGATGAGATAGGGGGATTCTGGAGGGGAAACAGGGAAAGGACATAACATTTGCAATTTTGGAATTTCCAATAAAAAATTTTAAAAAAGAAATATTTGTTCTTTCATTAAGGACTGTAAAATTCTCAAATTACCGTTTGAGCAAATTAAAATATACATGCTGTCAAAAAAGTTATAACATAGGAATCTTTCATGGGTAGATTTTGGTTTATTACTTCCAAATGTAATAAATTTGTAATCAAAATAAATAAGTGCAATTTTTATATGATAAGGCAAAGTACACAATGGTTTAGGGTCATGTTCTAGAGTCACTGAGTAGAAACCTGGATTCCCAATTAAATGATTTTAATGTTTTATACATATCCACTTAAGGATATCATCCTTAGCGAGGTAACCCAATCACAAAAGGAGTTCTAGATATGCACTCACTGATAAGCAGATATTAACCCAGAAACTTAGAATACCCAACATACATTTTGCAAAACACAAGAAAACCAAGAAGGAAGACAACCATTGTGTGGATACTTCATTCCTCCTTAGAATAAGGAACAAAATACCCATGAAAGGATATAGGTACAGAGACAAAATTTAGAGCTAAGATGAAAGGATGGACTGTCCAGAGACTACCCCATCCGGGAATCCATCCCATCATCAGCCACCAAACCCAGATACGAATGCACATGCCAGCAAGATTCTGCTGAAGGGACCCTGATATAGTGGCCTCTTGTGAGGCTATACCAGTGCCTGGCAAACACAGAAGTGGATGCTCACAGTCAGCTGTTGGATGGAAAACAGGGCCCCCAATGGAGGAGTTAGAGAAAGTACCCAAGGAGCTGAAGGGGGATGCAACTCTGTAGGTGGAACAACAATATGAACTAACCAGTACCCTTTGAGTTCGTGTCTCTAGCTGCATATGTAGCAGAAGATGGCCTAATCGGTCACCTTTGGGAAGAGAGACCCCTTGGTCTTGCAAACTTTATATGACCCATAAACATTTAAAAATTTAATCTTGCCGGGCATGGTGGCACATGCCTTTAATCCCAGCACTCGGGAGGCAGAGGCAGGCAGATTTCTGAGTTAGAGGCCAGCCTGGTCTACAAAGTGAGTTCCAGGACAGCCAGAGCTATACAGAGAAACCCTGTCTCGAAAAACCAAAATAAATAAATAAATAAATAAAATTTAAGCTTGATTCTTGCCTGTAGAATTCCCTACCTTTGCTAATGTATGCCTCATTTTTCCCCAGAGTGACTGTTTTCTTGACCTATGTGCTTAAATATCTTTGAGTAAACAAAGACAATTTGTAGGAGGAATATGTAACTCTCTAGTTTTGAATACACACACACACACAATATATATATATATATATATATATATATATATATATATATATATATATATATATATATATATATATATCTTTAATCTATTTTTACAGTCCAGACTTTATCCTCCTCTAGGTCCACCCTCACACTGTTCCATATTCCATAACTCCTCCCCAATGTCTCCAAGAGGATGCTTTGACCCCCACCCTGTCCCCACCAGACCTTCCCACTCCCTGGGGTCCCAAGTCTCTCAAGGTTTAGGTGCATCATCTCTGCCTGAGTCCATATTGAGCAGACGTCTGGAGTATATATGTTGGGGACCTCATATCAGCTTGTGTATACTGCCTGTTTGGTGGCTCAGTGTCTGAGAGATACAGGGGACCCGATTAGTTGAAACTGCTGGTCTTCCTATAGGGTTGCCCTCTTCCTCAGCTTCTTCCAGCTTTTTCCCAATTCAACCACAGCTTTTTCCCAATTCAAAACTAGCTTCTGTCCATTGATTGTGTGTAAAAATCTGCATCTGACTCTCAGCTGCTTGTGGTGCAGTCATGATAGACCCTTGTTTATATGCACATCAGTAGAAGTTTCAGGCCTTTGGGTCTCCCCTGCGCTGGATCCCAGTTTGGGCCTATCACTGGACCTCCTATTCCTCAGGCACTTCTCCATTTTTATTCCTGTAGTTCTTTCAGACAGGAAATTCTGGGTCACAGCTTTTGACTATGGGATGGCAACCCCATCCCTACACTTGAGGCTCTGTCTTTCTACTGGATGTGGAATCTACAAGTTTCCTCTCCCCACTGTAGGGCTTCTTATCTAAGGTCCCTCCCTTTGAGTCCTGAGAGTCTCTCCCCTCCCAGGTCTCTTTTACAGTCTAGAGGGTCCCCCCACCTCCTACCTTCAGAGGTTGCCTATTATAATTCTTTCTGCTGGCTCTCAGGACTTCAGTCACCTGTCCCCTGCCCCCAAAACCTGATCATGTTCCCTTCTTCTCTTCCCTGTTGCCTTTCCACCCAGGCCCCTTACCTCCACCCACCTCCTTTGACTGCTTTTTTCTCCCTCCCAAGTGGAATTGAGGCATCCTCACTTGGGCCCTTCAGCTTGTTATCCTTCTTGAGTTCTGGGGATTGTATCCTGAGCATTCTGTATATTTTTGGCTAATATCCACATATTAGTGAATATATACCATGCATATATTTGGGTCTGAGTTACCTCACTCAGGATATTCTCTAGTTCCATTAATTTGCCTGCAAAACTCATGATGTCCTCATTCTTAATAGCTAAGTAGTATCCCATTGTGTAAATGAACCACATTTTCTCTATCCATTCTTCTGTTTTGGGACATCTAGGTTATCAATGTAGTTTTATAAGGAATGCAGGTGGATGCTGTTTGGATCAGGCTGTGCATTATTCTAAGTGACACTGTACTGTGTAAAACTGCCAGGTTTTGTTGGTTCATTTGTTCATTTGTTTGTTTGCTTGCGTGCTTGCTTGCTTGCTTTTTCTGTACCTTGCCTGAGTGAATGCATTTTACTAGGAGCTTTTGACTGCACGTTTTTTTCTATGGGAAAAGAGAAGAGCCCCATCTGATTACAACTAGTCAGACACACCATACGACAAGAAGGAAATAACTCCACTGCAAACCAGGTAAGGAAGCAGACTCTTAGTGCTGTGGTGGTGATTGTACCCAGTGTACTCTCATCTGCCCACCTGAGTTCAGAAGGACTCACAATAGAGAATTTTTCTTGCAAGAGTTTTGCCCTGCTTTTCTACCTACTATTGACCTGGCCGATGTCCATAGCTCTCTTTTCATCCTCCTGTTCCTCTTCCTGGACATACTCTCCAACTCTCTGTCTTCAGAACCCTTTTGAGTTTTGAACATGGACTTAAATCTACATCTTGTCTCTTTAACTTGTGACATGCAGCAAATTGACTTAACATTAACATCTTCTCCTGTGGCTTGTCTCTTTATCTCTTAGAGGGATTCATTTTGCATCTCCATTTTCTTTCTTATTTCTTAGACTAAGGAAAACTTTTAAAATCTACAGTGGCCTCCAGACACTTCTACAATAGTTCTGTAACACATACACACACACACACACACACACACACACACACACACACACACACAACTGTATTCTGTCCCATATATATATATATATATATATATATATATATATATATATGTACTATATGTACTTGTACCATGTAATATGTAATCTGAGAGGTGGAACAAAAGAACAAATGTAAAGAATTCAAATATATTCTTTGAATATATTCAATATATATATTCAAATATATTCAAATATATTCTATATATAGGGGAATGCCAGGACAGGGAAGCAGGAGTGAGTGGGTTAGTAAGCAGGGGGAGGGGGGATGAAATAGGGGGGTTTCAGAGGGGAAACCAGGAAAAGGGGGTAACATTTGAAATATAAATAAGAAACTATCTAGTAAAAAATAAAATAAGAAAAAATAAAAAAGCAAGACATTCCAATATTTTATCATGCTTTTAACAACTGATCAAGTATATGAGGGCACAACTCTGTTACTGTTTTATTATGTTTTTTGTGTTTTTTTCTATTGTTTTCTTTTTTTGGAGTAAAAGCTAAACAAAGTCCCTGTTATAATAGCAGCATAAATTCAGTTTAAACATTAAAAATGCACACTAAAAAATAGAGTGATGATATTCTTTATGTGTAACTCACTACAAACCATAAAATGCTTTCATTATTTAATACAAACAGCTGTGGTAAAGTAATGACACCATATTGTGACATGAAAGAGTAATTATATAGCTCAAAATTTAGAAGTACTCTAAAAAGTAAAAGAAATAAAGAATTTTCTTGAATCTATTAGCTGTATGTTTTTTTTTTTTAATTGTTGAGGTGTAAGTGGCATTTGATAAATCAGGAAGAATTAAAACAGGTATAGAAATATATTTTATACTTCATTGGTGGAGTTTTTGTATTATGGATTTAAATGGTTTTCTGAACTGAACTCTAAGTTACAGAAAAAACAAAAAACAAAAAACAAAATCACAAGAAAGTGCCCAAATTCATTTAGCTGATTAAAGTCTACAAGGTGTAGAATTATTTGGAGACTACTTTGTATATTGCAAGTACATTTTTTTAACAGTACTAACCAGAGGGTGAATTTTCTTCTCTTGACTACATTACCCTGAAGCATATTCTCAGATAATGTTTCAGATGTTTAAGTATCTTCATTGTAAATAAAAGTGACCAAACCCACTCATTTTAAGTAACGTGTTGAGCTTAATTTATATCTTATTAGTCCTAAATCCACAGCAAGGTCAAAATCAAAAGTACTCAACCCAAGAAGAAGAGATGTATTTATTAGACTCCTGAGTCAAATAATACATACATACATATATATATATATATATATATATATATATATATATATATATATATATTATGAGCCTGCCACTTTAAATTGGTGCTCATTTTTAACAGGACTGTCCTCACAACTTCATAGCTTCAATAAATATTATCTCATCCTATAGAACCTGTCCCTGTGTGTGCCTGTGTGCATGAATGTGTGCATGTATGTTTGTGCTTATGTATGCATATACACACATGAATATGTGTGTATATGGGTGTATGTGAGTGTGTGTGTATGTTTTGTGTGTGTGTGTTTGTGTGTGTGTGAAAGTGTGTGTGTGTGTGTGTGTGTGTGTGTGTGACTATGGGACAGGATGATAAGGCACCCCAAATTCATGTTCCTACTCAGAACCAGGCTTCCCCTTGTCTTTTTTGATTTAGACTATTTTAGACTTATGTACTGGGTATGAAATTTCCCACAATCTCCTGAAAGTTCATGAAAGTTAAGTATTTCCATTTGTTATGTGAGAAGAGGACATAGATGCCTTTGACAGGTCCTAAACTGATATCCCCTTTCTTGTCTTTGATCTATTATCCTTTGTATGATCTCTACTTTAAACAACCCATACTAAATAAACTTTTAAAGGAAACTTTCCGTACCTCTTGGGACCCCAACCTATTTTCTCTAGTATAATCGATTGAGCATTCTGTTAAGAATTCCTGCGAATTCTACAAAAATTTGAGTGAATGCTTAAAGCCTCAAGGATTTGGACCAGTTAGAAGGTTGTCTGTCCAGAACTCAATAAGATTGTATCTTTAGATTTTGTTAGCCTGCCACATAATGCTACTCTCTGTGAAACATTTAAAAATTCTACAAGGTATTAACTTAACAAGATCCAACTTTTTCATGAATCAAAGGACTAAGTGTATTCTTAGATGGCACTCAAGGCCTCTAGTAAAGTTTTCCCTCTCTTGCTATAACCCACCCATCTGAAGTATAAATAAACTTATTTGAGAATTATCTTGATTTATGGTCTCCTTTGTCATATTACTATAAAAATATCACCAAATTGTTCCCTAGTTGGAACATGCTATTTTTTGAGACTTAAATCTATCTTTCTGTGCTGTGGTCACTCGTATTAGGATCAAAAATAAAACATATCTGTATTTCTTTGAAGTGAAAGCTGTTTTTTGATTGTTGGTTTGTTTTGTTTTTCATTTCCCTCAAGATTTTTAATACTACTTTATTTCAAAATGTGATAATACTCCCCATGATCATCAGGACCTGTCTCTTATAATCTCATATCTAAAAAATAATTATTTCCTTCATTTAATGTTGCTTGTAAGTATGTGATTTGAATATTGAATAGTTTTAAATTGTTAAATAATTGAATAAGAATTAATTATCAATTAGAATGGGAATCCTTGGGGAAGACATTTTGCTTTTCCTTGCAGTCTTCATTAATCACGTGTAGTTTTATGTTGAGGGGTAGAACCTTGCCTGTGTTAGAATGATTTTGTATTAGATGCCTTAATCACATTGTGATATCAAATTTCTGTCCTGAATTCCCTTTATGGTTACCTACATTTCTCAAGTTGCTTTTGTTCATGGTTTTTATCACACAAATAGAAATATTTATAAAGGATATCATACTTTAGAGTTCTAAGGTGTAATTAAAGTTTTATTAGCTTGTGATATGCATATTGAAGCATTTTCAGTCTTATTTACTGTAGACACATCATTGTTTGGACTTCAGTCTCATCCTTTAAAGTCCTTACATCTTTGTTAAATACCTTTGTAGGAAACATCTTGCCTTTCTGCTGGAAAATGTTCCTTCTCCTTCCATTTTTTTTTTTTATGAGGGGAAATGCTCACTTCTCGGTTTTCTACTCTGATGATGAATTGAAAGACACAGATATGGAATGGGCTCCTTTCACATTTGTTAAACAACTAATTGAATATTCAGTTCTTAAGATGAACTATTATATCAATAATAATGGTTAAGAGATGAACTTATAGTTCATTCAAACTGATATCATAAAATATTATAAACATCAAAGAAAAGATTCTTCATTGGTCTGGAGTCTAAAAAATTGTGGCAATTATATTATACCTTGAAGGACTTTTTCTCTAAATAAGAAAATGAACAGACTTCAATTTTCCAGGAGCTCTCTCTGGTTTCCTCAGCTCTCTGTGTTGCAGGATGGTAAAGTGTAAGATATTATGGGGATATGAACGGAATTTGGCTCCTACCCAGCAGTCTGATTGAAGTTTCCTGCTAGATAACAATCAAGAATATAAGAAAAATGGTATTTCTAAATGATTTTCTTTTGATGATAGAAAAATAATTTTAAAAAGTAAAAAATAACTCCCCTAAGAAGGAAGTTCTTACCTCAGAAGGAAAACAGTTTATTCTTTAGCCAAATTTGAATAATTGTGACCTGGGAACCCAGACTCAAATTGCCCAAATCCCAGGTTTAAACTTTGAGTTTCAGCTAGAAATATTTCAAGTCATGATCAAATTCTGCAGCCTCTTTCTTAATATTCATTCACAATTCTTTGAGTATTTAGAATATGATGAACTTCCTTTGTTTTTTGATAAGTTTAACCTAAGGTTCTAGGGTATAGAGTGACTATGGCCACCCAAATATCTCCTACCTATTGGCTTCCAGGTTCAATGTATCATGTCCAAAAACAATAAAGGAAAGATAGACAAAGAAGTAAGGGAGGGAATGTAGATTGTAAAAAGGAAAGAATCAATCTTTTGGCTATATGCCTGGGAGTGATATAGCTGGAGTGATATAGCTGGATCTTCTGACAATACAGTGTCCAATTTTCTGAGAAAACGCCAGACTGATTTCCAGAGTGGTTGTACCAGCTTCCAATCCCACCAACAACTGAAGAGTGTTCCTCTTTCTCCACATCCTTGATAGTATCTGCTGTCATCTGAGATTTTGATCATAGCCATTCTGACTGGTATGTGTGTGGGAATCTCAGGGTTGTTTTGATTTGCATTTTCCTGATGACTAAGGATGTTGAATATTTCTTGAGGTGCTTCTCATCCATTTGGAATTCCTCAGTTGAGAATTCTTTGTTTAACTCTGTACCCCACTTTTAATAGGGTTATTTGTTTCTCTGGGGTCTAACCTCTAGAGTTCTTTGTATATATTGGATATTAGTCCTCTATCAGATGTAGGTTTGTTAAAGATCTTTTCCCAATCTGTCAGTTGCCATTTTTTTTTTTGAGGCAGGGTTTCTCTGTATAGCCCTGGCTGTCCTGGAACTCACTTTGTAGATCAGGCTGGCCTCGAACTCAAAAATCTGCCTGCCTCTGCCTCCCAAGTGCTGGGATTGGATTAAAGGAGTGTGCCACCATACCCAGCTCCATTTTGTCCTATTAACAGTGTCCTTTTACTTACAAAAGCATTGCAATATTATGCAAACATCTTTTTTTATAGACCTCAAGATATACAACAAGGGGAATAAATACAGTACTTTTATTTTCTACTTTGAATACATACATGTATATCCTTCATATTATATAGAGAAATTTATATTTACAAGCTATTAATGGATTGTCTGTTCTGATTTAGTGGGACTACACAGCCCATCTACCTCTTGATTCTACAAGGCTACTAATACTTGCAGATACAGCCACTAAATGCTGTGAAACAAAGGAGATCTATCCTCACATGCAAAGCATAATGCAAGATAGTCATAAAATGAGAGGAGAGTGCAAGAAATGATAACTAGGAAACATAGGAACATAGGTTACAAATGTGAGATATATGACCTGGCCAGAGGAATGCAACAGTTTCAGATTGATTGAGTGCTTTGATCTCTCACTCCCTGCCCCACACTTCACCTCTGCTTCCTATATAATTCTTCTGACTGGAGATGAGATGAAAGGCATTTTTGAATATAGTAACCTGCCCTCTTCTCAGATCAACAGCTATGTGAACAAAGCTCCGCTCAAATATTTAATTTCTGTCTGTTTCCATTGGTGTATATGGTGACAGGCACCAGGATCCAGCCCTGTTATAGCAATAGCAAACTGCTTTCATAAAGGACATTCCTCGTCCAGGTGTATGATCATCTCTTTGATCAGCTCTTAATGCAGGGGACAATAGTATGTATTTGTTCTTCACCAGAAAGCTGATGGTTAAAAAATGATATGTTGACCCTTGGGGTGTTTAAAATATTAAGTCTTCATACAGAATTAGAGATGCACTCAGATTTAATTCTTATTAATAATGCAAATGAGAATCCCTGGAAATAAACTATGTCTGCAGAATCTGATTGACTGAATAGAACCTCAGTGATTTAGAAAATTTAGAAATATTCTAGGTAAAGAGGCTAATTACTTTACTTATACTAACTTTAGGCCCCTAGGTAGCAATTGCTTATGCCTTCTGACCCCTGTGTTAGAAAAAATAATTTCTGTGATTAATATACTAACATTTGTTGGAATATATTAACTTAGTAGTCAATTAGCTTTTATCTTCACAAAGCCAGCAAAAGCATCTCTCTTGTAATGGATCACATCTTTAATCCCAGTACACTGAAGGCAGAGGCAGGTAATCTCTGAGTTGAAGGCTAGTCTGGTCTACAAAGAGAGTTCCAAAAGATAGTCAGGGCTATACAGAGAAACCCTACCTCAAATAATAATATTATTAATAATAATAATAATAATAATAATAATAATAATAATGTAGGAAAAGTATATGAAATCTGAAGCCTACAGAATTGAAAGGCATATTCTATCTTGTTGAAATTGTCATTAAGATCCAAAACTATTAAACTTGCCTTGACTTACAGTTCTCTTTGTTCTGTAAAACCATAAGCTTACTTTAAATGATTTCATGTGAGAACACATAATTTAGAGTAACCTAAATCTATGTCCTTTTGACACAGCGACTCAATTTTTGATCTAAAATATACTCTCTCCTAATCTTTGGTAGATGCGAGCTATGGTTTTTGGATTTGTGCTACTAGTCTGTATAAGAGATTCAATCTCTGGTTAACTGAAATTGCTGGTTAGGTGTAAGGGGTCCATTTAGTGCAACTTCCTGATATCTAATTTATACCAAATTATTGTCATTTTACATTGCCGTTGGCAGTGTTTTCAGATGGCTGATGATGGATAGTGAGTTCCCAAGAACATTTTCTTTGAGAGACTTCTGCTCATGAACATCCTACTGTTATCACTCCCAGAAAATCAACCTCTAAATATTTTCACCAAAGTAATAGTGGGTTACATTATGTAAATTTTGGAGAAACAGAAGCAGCAGTCTATAACAACATCAAAAACACTAAATTGTCTAAGGGCACAAATAAATCTGTTGAGGCAAATCTTAGCAACATTTTATTTCTTGTGCTCTTTCTCTAGCAAATAACACAACTGTTATTCTGGAATTCTCTGATTATAGTTTAAATGATAATGGGTCCCAGAGAATCATACCTTTTCATGCTTAGTCCATAGGTTAAGGAAATAATATTCTCAGGATTCAGATGTATAACTTTGTTAGAGAAAATACACCACTGATGTGGGGTTTTAGGTTTCAAAATGCCACACTATTCCAGTTAAGACTGTATCTCTGCCTATGACTATGTATCAAGTTGTAGGTTGTCAGCTACAGTTACTTCATCAACCTTGCCTGCCTGCTGAGATGCTCCTCAGTATAATGCTTATAGACTCCTACTATGAAACACTGAGCCCCCAATAAACACTTTCTTCTATAAGCCTTGGTCATGGTCTTTCATTACAACAATAAAAATAAATTACTATGCCAGGTGCCCCAACTAATCACTTTAGAGATTAATGGCACAGAGGAATAATTGAGGCAGGATGTCAAGGCAAGAAAAAGTATGGGGACGTGAGAAAGCAATAGAGTTTCTTTCCCTAGAGTCTGATCAAAGGCATAAGAATCATGCATTTTATCAATTGAAAACCAAAGATTTTCCATACAGATATCCATATTTGTTTAAGATTTTTTTCACCCTTTTTACTTTATCTCATAAGCCTTAGGACATACAATCTTAATGATTACAATCATGTGATATATTATAATGGATCTATTATTCTTCCTTATTTAAGTAAAATATATAGCATCATTGAAACTTACTATGATTATATAATATCTATCTTTCATCTACAATGTTCCACAAAGAAGTACAGTGATTACTATGGCCTCAACTACAGTGGAATATGCTTCTAGTTTGTGAAGGCTATAATCTTACATTGACAAATATAGACTACTAAACAAGCTTGTAAAACAGTAAAGGATTATATGTTAGATATTAATTTTAAACACATACATGTACACATTCATGCACCAACATATACCTTCACACCTGTAGTCACTGAAGAGATAGAATGGTACTTATTACTTTAGTTTTATCTAAATAATATATCACTAACACAAATAGTTTTCTCTATCACCTCCAGATTTGTGTCAAGAAGATATGGGAGTAGATATGGATTTTTCCACTTTGCACAACTATGTAATGTTCCCAGAATTCATTTGCTGGGAAATTGCATCTTGTACTGAGGGGTGAAAAGGTCTTTGTTCTCCCTTCATCTCATAACCTTGTTCTTCCCTGTAGAAGATTTCCAGATTCACCATGAGCCTCTTACAAAATTCAGCACTTATTAAGTCTTCTATCAAAATCAAGGTCTGAGAGAAGTGCAAAAGATGTTGGAAGCACTGTTGACACATGCAAAGCTGAATAGCAATTAATATGTGACATCAAACTGATACAGATAGCACCAGGATGACAGAAGGAGCCAAGAAACAGAATTATAACTTGCTATGTTTAATTCTAGAGGCAAAGATGTCAGAAAAGAGACAGATACTGAGAACCCATGTAAGTAGCGACCAAACTGTTACAGCTGTGCCAAAAATCTGGGAGTGCATATATAGAATGGAGTGACACATCACATGTGTGCCTTTGAGGGCCAGATGTTCTTTATAATATTTGTTCCCTAGGATGACTGTAATTCTGTCTCTGGACTTAGAATATGTAATAGCATACTGTAGATTATTTCTTACTTGTAAAACATTACTTTGGAAAGCCAGCTAATACAAAGTTTTGTCACCAGCCTGTCTTCTTTCACCAAAATTGTAATTGTCTAAATCCTCATCATTTCTGCCACATATTCCTAATGCTCTGTAATATATACTATGTGTCTTATAAATCAAGAAAATGCAACTGAGATTCTCTCTTCTATCTCTTACATTCGGTTGGTGATGCTCACATCTCTAGCTCCTGCTCACTTGCCTAGGATTTATATCTCCAGGATTGTCTCCCTTTGTGATTTCTTTATTGTTTCTATTTCCATTTTTAGATCCTGGATGGTTTTGTTCAATTCATTCACCTGTTTGGTTGTTTTCCTGCAATTCTTTAAGGGATTTTTGTGTTTCCTCTTTAAGGGTTTCTACATCTTTACCTGTGTTCTCCTGTATTTCTTTAAGGGAGTTATTTATGTCCTTCTTATGATCATCATGAGATGTGATTTAAAATCAGAGCCTTGCTTTTCCAATGTGTTGGGGTAACCAGGGCTTGCTCTGGTGGGAGAACTGGATTCTGTTGATGCCATGTAGCCTTGGTTTTTGTTGCTTATATTGTTGCACTTGGCTCTAGCCATCTTTGCTCTGGTCTAAAGGAAATACAGTGACAAAAAGTGGAGCAGAGACAGAAGGGAAGGTCATCCAGAGACTGCCCCACCTGGGATTCAAACCACATGTGGACACCAAACCCAGGCATTATTGCGGATGCCAAGAAGTGCTTGCTGACAGGTGCCTGATACAGCTGTCTTTTGAGAGGCTCTGCCAGATCCTGACCAATATAGATGCAGAGGCTCGCTGCCATCTATCAGACTGTGCACAGGGACCCCAATGGAGGAGTTAGGGGAAGGACTGAAGGATCAGAAGGGGCCTTATCTGGCATCAATGGGAGGGAAAGTCCTTGGTCCTGTGAAGACTTGATGCTCTAGTATAGAGGAATACTAGGGTAGTGAGGCTGTAGTGGGTGGGTGGGAAAGTGTTGCTGTAAATCTCTCCAATCCGAATATGCCCTGGCAATGAAAACACAACACAATTAATATGAATATATGCTGTGGACCTAGATTGGGCAGAAATACCATTACACTACCATCTTCCACCTTTATGAGACCCCTTAGAACTTTCAGTTTGTTCAGGCCAGGTGCTTCTGTCCCACTTTTATTCCTCCTCCTCTGTGTCCTCTCTCTTATTTTCTCCTTTTTCCTTCTCCCCACCTTCGGCTCTGTCTTCCCTTTATATGCCCAATCATCAGCTCTCCTTTATTTTACATATTTAAGGTGGGAAGCAGGTTTACAGGAAATCACCTGGGTATTGACTCACTCCTTGTTATGCAGCCCCTCACAGAAGAACTGAATTAACATCACATATAATTAGATCCAGGGCTTTCCCAACAGGACAGCACCTTCATCAAAGCAAGGTACAGAGGGATGGGATAGGGCTTGGCAGAGGGGAAACCAGGAGTGTCGATAATATTTGAAATGTAAATAAATAAAATATCCAATTAAAAAAGAAAATGTGGCTGGCAGTGGTGTCACAGGCCTTTAGTCCCAGTACTTGGGAGACAGAGGCAGGTGGATTTCTGAGTTTGAGGCCAGCCTGGAACCCAGAGTGAGTTACAGGACAGCCAGGACTACACAGAGAAACCCTGTTTCAAAAAAACCAAAAAAAGAATGTGGTTAAGAACTATCAACTTTTCTTTTTTTGTTATTTAGAATACAGAAGATTTAAGGAGAAAATGACTTTCCTATATTTGTTATTTTAAAAAATAACTATTAAAGTTAATTCAATTTAGTAAATTTGTATATTTTATGTTTTACCTGATTTGTTTGTGAACTGAAGATTTTGCATCACAATAACTGTATTATTATTGTTGTTGCTGCATATTCAACACCAGTAAAAACTTCAGGATTATTCTTGAAATTCTAAGAAGTTATGAATTTTTAAAGGTCAACAGGATATAATTTGACAGAGCAGATACATAAATAATATATGTAAGTCAAGAATGTGTCTTAAGAATAAATTTTCTTGCCTATGACTAGTGCAGAATTGTTACAAATAATTGAATAAATTTTGAGTAATCTGAACTGACAACTGACATCTATTATTTTGATTAGATGATATCCGGATCCCAATCTTACACGTGTACAACTATAGATGAGCAGAAATCATCTACAATTATTTAAAGTTAAAAAAATGCAGGATTTTTTTCATATTATACAAATTTTGTTTTACTTTATTGTTCATACACAGAATTTAAAAAGTCATCAAATTAAACTCATAAATTTAAAGAAGTTTAGAAGCCAAAAATTTTTTTTTAGATAAATAATCTAATTAAAGACATTTATTGTGTCAAAAGGAGAGGAATAAAAGCTAAGAGTGTCTTACAGGTTCATGGAATAATTTAGCTTTATGTAAAGGTTAGAATTCAGGGATATTCTTACAGATGTCTCTGGTTCTACACTACACTGTATCTGTTTTATTTTTGGTTTGGAGGTTACTTTTGGAGGTTGGGTATTGTAATTTATTGTGCTGTTGTTGTTTGACATAAAGCTGTATACTGAAAGAATAAAATGATATAAATTATGTTTCAAAAAAGACATTAAACACTAAATAAACCAAAAATGAAAAATAAAAACTTAATATAGAATAATTAGTACTGATTTTGTATGTATTAAAATATGCATTACCTCATATTAAAGTTAGTCCCACCTTTAATTTAGGATTTCTAGTTTTGACTCAAAAATGCTACCTGATATTTAACAGTCAAAGGAAATGTACTTGACACAAAGAAAAATAAATAAAAAGAGCCCACAAATGCTGAGAGCTGGGGAAGTTTCACCAAATCCTCTTTGAACCAGAATCTATCATGCCTTCTTGTAGTTTTTGTCTGCATCTCCAACATGGTCCTGGTAACCCTATAGCCCCAACACCAGACAAAACAAAATACCCAGAACAAACAAATAATCAAAGAAAGAAACAAAACCTGTATAATAATTTTCAATGTTGATGTGAAACTATTGTTCTTATTCTGTACAAACCTTGTCATTCCTTGATAATCCTGTATGCCCCACCTTTACACAGTAATTTTAGAAATATTGAAATTATAAGTTATTTCTCTCTCTTATGAGACATAAATTTATACCTCAAAATTTTTATCCTATGGATTTGGGACCTATCTTTGAAAGTCAGGTAAGTGGTTATCTAAGACCCTCATTTTCTCCCTGTCCCTGTCACTGCAGGGTAATGAAGTCGCACAAATATAGTCACTTTCAATCTCCAAAATTGGCTGCTGACATAAAGATAAAAGTTTCTCTTTTACATGAGCATTCATAATCCGTCCTGGTGAGCGTCTTAATTCCTCTTCTACCAATCTGATTGTTTCCGTGCCTGTGGGCTTTGTTTGTTTGTTTGTTTTTTTCTTTTTGGTTTTTTGTTCTTTTTAATTAGATATTTAATTTATTTACATTTCAAATCTTATCTCCTTTCCCCATTTTCCCATCCACAAACCCTCATCCCATCACCTCTCTCCCTGCTTCTATGAGGGTGCTCCCCCACCCACCCCCAACCACTGGACTGAACACTGGGACCCCAATGGAGGAGTTGGGCTTTGTTTTATGAATTGGAGCTGTATTCATTTGTCCATGGTAGACCTTTTTTCAATGCAATAGTTTTAATAAATTAAGTCTTCCTTTATTGTCTTTATCAGCATGCAGCTGATAAATAACTGACATATTATTGATAGCAGGTGATGGTTGATATATCCAAGTGAAAATTAGATTGAAATAGAGAGATGGCTCAGTGGCTATGACTACATATTTTTCTTTCAGAGAAGTATAATTTGTTACTGAGCACACATGTTTGTTAACATACATCACAAGCAGCTCCATCTTCAGGAGATCTGAACCGGGCATTCCCATTGGCATCTCTACACACACACACACACACACACACACACACACACAGAGAGAGAGAGAGAGAGAGAGAGAGAGAGAGAGAGAGAGAGGCAGAGAGACAGAAAAAGAGAGACTCAGAGAGAAATAATAAAATAATGAGCTTAGATCTTGAGGATGAAGCAGGAAGATCATTACTTCAAGGACAACAAACTCTACAAAGAGATTTGCAAGCCAACCTACACGTGCATAGTTAAATGTTGGTATTATCTGAGGAAAAAAAAAGTTCTTCTTTTCAACTTCTTTTCTAGTAAAAAGAAAGAAAGAAAGAAAGAAAGAAAGAAAGAAAGAAAGAAAGAAAGAAAGAAAGAAAGAATTTTTTTGTACCTTAATGATTAAGTTCGATGATCAATTGAGGCTAACTTGAAAATGTTGCAATAGGCAGCAATATTTAGAACATTGAAGAAGTGATTATGAGATAGTCAAAAATAAACTAAAGGGGAAATAATCTTCTATTTTACTGGGTCGCTATGAAACATTGCTTCCAAGACTGTGCTGTATCATCATAATGATGAAAGATTCTTTGGGGGAATAGGAAAAGTGGCAGTACAGAGAGTGAAGGGGTGACCAGAGAATTACTTTAGACCAATGTCTCTCAGTAGTTTTCTGTTGCTTGTATAATAAATTCTATAATGTTATATCATTAAATTCAGTCAGGCCAATCAAATTTTATTTGATTCAGTAGTCTAAATATATAAAATCAAAGCAATTAAAAGTAGTGAAATGAAATTGAAATGATTACAAAGTTTGAACCTCACCTTTAATTACTACATGTTGAGTATACAATTAATTCATTTATCATAAAATTCATATCAAAAGTATATATGTATATACATGTGATTTTTAAAATATAAATTAGAACAAATTATAGTTTAGAGTTATAAATCTGTGATCACTTTATTTTAATAAATATTACGTCATACATTAATGTCACTTTTTATCAATTTGAAACTTTAGTGTTGAGTGTGCATATAGTCTTTACCATAATTTTGTCTGATAAAGATCTCACACAACAATGACATCTTCACAATACAAGTCATTGATATATGAGCACATATCAGAAAGTAATGTTACTAGTAATAGAGATAAAAATATAAAACAGAACAGAGTATAAAGAGTTTTTTATGGAATATGTAGCACAATAAATTTTCAGAGTAGTAATGTGTCTTATAGGTAATGTGTCTTCCATTTTATTGAATAATCAAACTAACTTAATATCTGCACCTGTTGAATAAGAGTGTCCCCCCCAAATCTCACATTTTCTACTTCATAGTTCTGTGTGAGGTTTAAATTCTGTGTCCATGTTGCAGGAAATATGTTACTGAAGATGAGCTATAAGAATTTAAAGACTGACTCCAGTTCTAGTTTGCTATCTCTGCTTCGATAGATTGCTATCTCTGCTCAAACCTTTGATGGTTTGAGCTCTCAATTGCTTCTGTTTTAACTTTTTCTTTTTTTATTATTTTTTATTAGATATTTCCTTCATTTACATTTCAAATGCTATCCACAAAGCCCTCTATACCCTCCTCTGGCTGCACCCCAACCAACCCACTCCCACTTCCTGGCCCTGGTATTCCCCTGTTCTGGGGCATATGATCCTTGCAAGATCAAGGGCCTCTCCTCTCATTGATGGTCAAATATGCCATCCTCTGCTACATATGCAACTAGAAACACAGCTCTGGGGACTACTGGTTAGTTCATATTGTTGTTCCTCCTATAGGGTTGCAGACCCCTTTAGCTCCTTAAGTACTTTAGCTCCTTCATTAGGGGCCCTGTGTTCCATCTAATAGATGAATGTGAGCATCCACTTCTGTATTTGCCAGGCACTGTCGTAGCCTCACAAGAGAGAGCTATGTCAGGGCCCTATTAGCAAAATCTTTCTGGCATATGCAATTGTGTCTGCTTGCTTCTTGAGTCCCCATTTCTATCCTCTTCCATGACTTGAGCCATGGTGAACCCTCGTTCTTCTGGAACTCTTAACCCAATAGACCCTTCATTTTTTGAGTTGCTTCTGGTCATGATGTTTTATTACAGCAATTGAAATGTAATGATTACAGTATTAATTGAAAATGTTAATTTGTATAAATACTGTGTGGATCTGTTTCCCCTTCTGTATCATCAAGAAAATCAGATAATTGCAATTCATTTGTGTATTGGTATAGATTATCTGTATGTCTCTCTCTCTCTCTCTCTCTCTCTCTCTCTCTCTCTCTCTCTCTCTCTCTCTCTCTGTGTGTGTGTGTGTGTGTGCAAATCAGAAGAAAGTGATATAAGAATTGATTCTTTTTTGCCACACTGAATTCTAGAGATTAAAACAAGTTATGAGACTGGCCCAGCAAATGCTTTTATCAACTCATCATTATGCAAGCCAAAAAAAGGACAAAGCTTCCTATTTGTTTGCTTGGACAAACAAATATGAAGCTACTAAATAACCAAGCAGAGTAAATTATATCCTCAGTTAAATGTTGACATGTGTATTTAGTTGCAAAATATCATTATAAGCATCAAATCAGAGTAAACACCTCCTTACTACATAAGTGTTAAAATAATAAAATTTGACCTTAATACTTTTCTAGTTTTTGTGCTGTGGGTAGTTCTTCACTGGGGATAGATGGGGAGTGTATTTGACATAGACATTCACACAGAGGGACAAAGGGAGGTGCATTTTCATAGGCATTTAAATATATTTACTAGGTAACAGATAAGTGGTATATTTTCCTAATTACACTTTATTTAAGCACCAGCCATGTAGTACTTAGTGAGGATAACTATAGGCTGTTTGTGAGATATTACCGTTATTTTTTTATTTTCGTAAAATGTTAGTTATGACAATAATAGTACGGCATTTGAATTTGCTCCTGATAATGAATAAAATTCACTATCTCCAGGTTTCCTGAAAGTATGAGACCAGTACTTCAGTCTGTTCTACATACCCAAAATAATTTTCCAATGTTAAATACTCCAAATAGATACTTATTCAAAAACTCTACCAGAGAAAAAATTTCATATTCATCATAATTTGAGAGTTATCACTTCTCTTTCAAAACTATTTAAATATATATATATACCCACACAAAGGAAATGAAAATTAACTTATGTATATTTCAACTGCATGGCTATAACTAAACATATAGTGTTTTAATGCAATATATTTTAATTAATTAATTAATTAACTTTAATTTATTTACATTTCCAATGTTATCCCCTTTCCTGGTTTCCCCTCTGAAAATCCCCTATCCCCTCCCCCCTCCCCCTGCTCACCAGCCCATCCACCCCTGCTTCCTGGCCCTGGCTGAGGCCTTGCAATTATTAGTGAGGAAGCTTCTATTTTATATTCTCAAAAATTCTTAATGGCATGTGGCAGATCTTGCCTGTAAGTGCAACAGAAGGGCTGAATCAAAAGAACTGCTATGAATTTGAGAAGAATGTTGAAACTTAATGAGATCTAGTTTAGACTGAATTATAGTGAGGGATGCTCTTTTGAAAGTCTCCTTGTTTTGGACTGCTTTAGGAAGCCATGCCCTTGAAACATCATGGATGAAGATTTCTGTATATTTCTAGGCATTGTAATCTCATTGCAGACCTCCTGATTTATAGATTCTTACAAATTTTCTGCCTCTTTTAATGTTTCCTGGGCCTCTGCTGCAGCAGTAGTGTTGTAGGGAAATCAGTTGGGGCTGGACATCTCAATCACCTTGTGTCTGGAATTTGATCAGTGTGGTTTTCAATAAAAGTCTCTACCTGTAACAGGTGGAATTTTCATGAGGTGTGACGCAAACGTAAGTGTGGCTATAAGGATGAAAAATTTGAATGCAGTTAAGAATTATGCTGGTTTAGGAACCTGGTGGTTGTAGGTACTCTTAGATTAATGGTCTTTTGGCTAACTTACTTTTTAATAATCAGACACTATTTTCTTCTTGTTGAGATTGTTTAAGCCCACCTAGAGGTCATTTAATTACCACTACACTATTAATGCCATTACTGCTTCATTAGGCATTTTCTGCCACTATGGTCCCTGTTATAGGTATCAGATCTGAGGAGAACTATGTGTGTGTCCATAATATAGAATAACTGATTATATTAATTATGTGACATTATTAAATTATATACATATATATGTATATATATATATATATATATATATATATATATATATATATATATATATATATATATATATATATATATATATATATATACATATATATGTATACAGAGGCCCTGAATTAGAAAAAGAATACATGTGGTTAGTGTGCATGGACAATATTCAAAGGAGGTAATTGGAAAATGTTACAATTATATTATCATTATTTATATTATCATATTTTAATTTAAATGTACAGCAGAGAGGTTTTCTTCTTGGCAGCCCAGAAAATACCTAGGATTTTCTAAATAGTTAAATAAAACTTAGAGACAGATAATGAACCCATAAGCTTTAGAGAAACAAATTTTTCATTGTCTTTGTTTTCATTGGATCTAAGTTTGCCAAGGTCCTTTAGTTTGTGGAAGATACCAACCAGCATGTTGAACACCACATTGAGATATCATCTCATGTTCTCTTACTGCTATCCCAGAACATGTTATACTCCAGTTGCTCAGTATAGCAATACTCAATTCAATTCAATTCAATTCAATTCAATTCAATTCAATTCAATTCAATTCAATTCAATTCAGTTCAGTTCAATTTTGCACATTTACCAAATTTCTTAAATTAAAGAAATTATGTACTGCAAAACCCTGCTATAAAATGTAATTTTCAAAAAAAGCTACTGACCATGGTTGTGAATTTTACAAAGATATTAGACTATCTTTTGATAATCTAATTATTATTATGTAATAATATATTAGATTATTGGACATTAGATCACAGACTTTTTAAATATTCAGAATATTGTTATTTTAATATAAATATATGTGTGTCATACACTTCATCTGTAATTATATGTATTAGGTTTTATTTAAACATCGAGTGTATGTGTTTAGGAATGAACATTTATTGAAAAAACATCATATTATATCATAAGGTAGTTGAAATCAGTGCAATGATTCCTTCTGTTGCTCCTCAGAATTACCATCCAGATCATATTTTTAAATTTGTCCTGTTCTCTTGTTGCTTACATTGGTTTTGAGACTCCACCCATTTCATTCCTCTCATTGTGAACAAAACATACTCAGGAACAATAGAATATTAAATTTGATCTCATATGTATATGTATACATATGTAGAATCTACAGATGCATAGCAAAGCATTTGTCTCTTTCCTGAATTGGTATTTTCCTTTAAAAAATGGAGGTGTAGGAGATATGAGCTGCCTCTTATAAATATATGTTACATATGTTTCTCTTATTCATAAAAGGTTTCCTTTACATTTCAGTCTGTCCTCTTCTCTCAGAGAAACTGAATAGATGTTGATGAATAAAGAATTTATAGATGTTGGCTTCAGGGCAACTGAGTTCAATCTCATTACATGATATTGTTAAGGAAGTTGCTAGTTTTATTCAGGGTGACCATTATATGTGACATACAGTATGTTCAAGGTTAAGTACATATTGTAAATTTTTAAAACGTGTTTCCAATTTAAATAGATTCATGAGAAAATACGTGTTTCTATGAATAGAAAAATTACAGGGAATTTAAGCTTTAGTTTAATTCATTTCATCACATTGAACTTTCAAGATGGAATAAATAATATCTTTGGTTAATTCAAACTACAACATTAACTCCATAGCAGCACTTTCAAAGGAGTTTAAATTGTATTGCTTCCAATCTATGTATTTTTTTTTCTTCTCACTTTTTGCTTCCCTTTTTCTTCGTTTTAAAAGAATGTTTATTAATTTTTTTATTAAATACTCATAAAACACAATTATCTCATCAGATGCTATCTTAAAATCAGAAGCCGTGTTAAATCATTAAACTTAAGTGAATTTTTTTGAAAATGAGTATATTCATAAGGTTCCTAAATTATACCCTGAGAATTGACTATTGTGATGGTTTGCATATTCTTGGGCCAGGCAGTAGCACCATTTGGAGATGTGTCCTTGTTGAAATAGGTGTGATCTGGTTGGAGTAGGTATGTCATGGTAGATGTGGGCTTAAGACCCTCACCCTAGTTGCCTGGAAGTCATCGTCTTCCACTAGCAGCCTTTAGATGAAGATGTAGAACTCTCAGCTCTGCCTGCGCCATGCCTGCCTGGATACTACCATGCTCCCGCCTTGATGATAATGGACTGAACCTCTGAACCTGTAAGTCAGCCCCAATTAAATGCTGTTTTTAAAAGACTTGCCTTGGTCATGGTGTCTCTTCACAGCAGTAAAACCCTAACTAAGACAACTGTCAAGGAATGATTCTCATAAAGATGCCATTCTGTATGGACCAGACAAAAAGAAACTAAATACTACCTAGTGTCAGTTAATTTTATTAAAATATTTTAAGCACATGGTTATGTTATAAAAAATATAATCTAAACCGAAATTGAATAATCTATATATCTATATATGTATACATACTATATATAATGTAATATATACATACTGCATAAAGATACAATGTCGAGTCACAATACAGAATTATTGAATAGTATCTAAGTTATATGAAAATATTACGATAATTGAATATGATATTTAAAAACATGTAATGTAATTAGGACAGCTTAACTTTGAAACTGACACTTGTGGATGAACATAAGGATATTTAGAAGCTTTTTGAACTATTTATTGTAGGGAATGGACAGTTTGTCTTTTGTCGTGCATGTTGCCATTGAGCCTTTGTATCATAACTGGTTTTAGCACCTACAATAATTTATTTATAAAATTTAAGTACCTAACATTTTAAGCGATTGAATCAAAATGATTCATTGTGTTAAATATCTAGAGTTATCAAAAAATTATATGTATGCCAATGAATATTTTATGCTGCAAACTGAAACATTTAAATGCCATAGGTCATTTCCTTGATGTTAAGAAAATGTAACTATTCAGGTGTGGTGATATTTTCAATTAGTGCTTTACAGAAGTAATTAATGAGTTCCAACATTATGACAATGATTTAATCATCACTTCAAAAAAAAACTATCTAGAAACTGTCAAGAGAAAAAATTTAAAATGTAAACTAAGTTTAATAAGGAACCATGTTCAAATCAGACATCCATCTAGGTAGCGTGTATTACCATACTTCCTTAAGTTCACTACACCCTAGTCTACAATATCATTTGATGTTTATATTTAATGCCAATGGAATGAGCAAATGAAATCACTTGGCTCAACCAATCATTTCTTTTTTTCATGGAACATAACTGTATGTCCAACATAAAGAACTACCTTTTTCTTTTTAAGTAAATTGAGCGGCAGAAATTCTTACTTCTTTTCTGACTTGATACATTTAACAGAAGTCTTCATGAAAGAAGATATTGCTAGAGCCTTCAAAGAATTACATTCATTTGTAACAAAATTTTATTTCAATAAAAGTAATGTATGCATTTAAAGCATATTCAAAAATATTGGTTTTATATTGGGCTCTATTAAAAAAATACATGAACTGGCAGCTCAGTTGGAAAACTTCTTAAAATGTTTCGTCCAGAGAGGGAGCTCTGCAACTGCCTCAACCTCATAACATGAGGTGTTCAAATCATCTATCTCCATGGAAGATAGTAAACACACTAAAGATGAACACAATTTTTAACATGTCTTCATGTGATAACAAAGATCCTGTTTACTCAAGAATATAACACGAAGCTTTGTTCATAAAGTCTTTTTATGTTGGACATGAAATGAACATGCATATTTATGATGGGTGTCTCAGGAGATACAACAGGTGTTTAGCTATCATGTGTACCTGGGCTCAAATTGCAATGTGGAAATGTGTATGTGTGTGTGTGTGTAATTTTACTGAGTTGTCCAATCTGATTTATTATTTTTATTTATATTTTGTTTGGAACTCCAAGGAAAACACTAGAGTTTGTTCTTTCTTTCCAGTGTAGGGTTCAGAGCTCGAACTCACATAGTTAGTTTTGGTGGCAAGTACCCACAGAACCATTTTACTATATATCAATCTTGATTCGAAACTTTAAGACGTGTTCATACTTGAATTGCTAGCATAACTTGGTATGAGAGTTTTATGTGGCTCCAGGCTCTCTGGAATTGAAGTGAAGAACTGAAATCAAGAATAAGGATGTAGCCAGTTGTGGTGGTTCATAGCTTTAATTCCAGCACTTGGGAGGCAGAGGCAGGCAGATTTCTGAGTTAGAGATCAGTCTGGTCTACAGAGTGAGTTCCAGGACAGCCAGGGCTACACAGAGAAACCCTGTCTTGAAAAGCCAAAAGTAAATAAATAAATAATAAGGATGTCTTGGAGAGTTAAATAAAAATGAACAACTTTAGATCCCTCTCTTATCTCAGTTGCAAGGTATAATGAGAAAGATGATCATATTGGGTGAAAATTCTATTCTGCTCTTTACCTATGCTATGGAAGAGTGACTAAATAGTTGCTTTTTCCTTTTTCTTTGCATCATTTTTTTTTAATTGGAAAATGGCACACTGACACACAACTTAGGACAGTGTTTCTAAATGTTGTGCCACATTGATACAAATCCAGAGTGATCCTTTATTAAGAAAAATGGGAGGAGTCTGAGTTTAGGAGACACAGTTATTGCAATTAAAGGTTTAAAAAACATACATTAGCATATTAAATGCTAGGTGAAATGTCCTTCAGAAGTCATGGTGCAGGTAAATGCACAAGGATGGAATGTATCTGTAAATATTTGTCATGATAGGTAATAAAATTCATTAGTATTATAATCTTTGTAAAGGACATATCTCATCAAAAGCCATTAATTTATAATTTATTCAAATAATAAAGAATCTCCTTGAAGCTATATCTTAAATAAAACTTCCATTGGGAAGAATACTTGACATCTCTGAATTATCCCTGAACAGCTTGGAGACCTCCCCTAGATAAGCAACTCTAACAGCCTGCAGACCTCCTACATGAAGTAAAATAAAATATCCAGAGTGCTGTAAAAGAGCGAAATGCTGTAAGCCTGTGAACTTCTTCCTATTTCTGTTTTATTTATACTGTTTATAAAAGTAAATTACTTGTTTGAAGCGCTTACTCTTGAAGCTGCCTGCATCTCTATGGGGAAGGACTCCAGTGAATCCTCTTTTATTGGAGGTGGTTGATCTTTAGCCCCAGGGAGGAGATCTACAAAGTTGAAAAGCTTTGCTTTCTAAGAAGAGAGTCAATCTGATTTGAGAATAGACAGAGATCTTCTACTAAGAGCCCAATCTGCTAGAAACTGCTTTTAAAATTCCTACTCCCTAACTCCAAACATTGTACCCAGGACACCTATATTTCTGTGAAAAGCTATGCAATCTTGGCCTTTATGTTTCAGTTTCAAAGAATTCCAAAGCTAACAACATCACTTCATCAGAGCAAATAGTGCCTTATTTTTCTTTTGAGCTTCTGTATTTTTCATCAAGTTTCACTTCAGCTACGAAGCATAATATTCTCTATTTGGCTGAGGAATTTTAAGAAAAGAGCAATAGACTTTTAATTTGTTAATATTTTTATGCATATCTTTAATATGAAGAAAGTACATAATTCTAATCATCACTTTATTTTATTTTGTTCTATTATCAATGCAATGTCAGGGAAATTTGTAAGTCTCAGTAGTTAAGACTGTACACTGTGACAAAAGTCTGTTATGACTTCAGCAATAATGTCTTACATCCATCTATGGGGAAGTATCAAAGGGCAATGATTTTAGCCTACTTTGTTTAGGAATCTCTTGAACCCTTCTAACTAACAACTCGAAAGAAAGTTTCCTATGCCCGCGACTGGGATTTTTGCGAGCTAGTCCATAGCTCTAACTTAATTGTAACGTCAAACTATTGAAAATTTTAATGTAACTTAATTTTTACATTTTAATGTGTAATGTGGGAAAAATGGGAGAGATGTCACTACACAGGGTCAGAGATGCTATGTAGCTAACTGCAAACCCTCCCATCAGACCTATTATACTCTCAACATCTTCAATCTATGTACATAGTGCTGTGTATTATCCAGCGGCTGTCAAAGCAAACCTGAAGATGTCTATTGTCTCTCTCAGCTTCCTGTTGACCATATGTGTGTCAAACTTATTTCTCTTCCAGTTAATGCTTTTGCCCAGTCGCAAGGAAGGAGTGTGCTTGATCTGGTTTAGCTTAGCACCATCACCTCTCACCTTCTTCAGAGCCTCTTCCACCAAATGTGAGATTGTTATGGTCTACATATGTTCACCTAGGATTTGAGAGTTCTTCTTATCAGTTAATAAATACTATTTTCTTCTTATTACATTAGCAAATAAATCTCCTAGCACTTTATCTTAAGCTATGGTGTGTGTGTGTGTGTGTGTGTGTGTGTGTGTGTGTGTGTGTGTATGTAGGTGTGTGTCTGAACCAGCATGTGTGTGTAAGTGTATGAATGTATGTATGTATGTATGTATGTTTGTGTATGTCTTTCTTTTATGACCTACTCATTATTTGTGTGCCTCATGTGACCCTGTGCTGTGGCATTTACACTTCAATATATTGCCATTCATATGTTCTTTCCTTTGTTTCTTCAACCCTATTTTGGGAGTTTTATTTTTTGGAATTAGGATCTTAGTAATTCATGATTTTACTGTCATACTTCTTCAGTGCTGTGATCATTTCCATTCATGTCCCAAAATCACTAAAAATGGATATATCAAGTCTTTCATCTACTCTGCAACCTACTTGTTAGGTTTCACACAATTTAGACAAGTGTTCTGAGTTCCCTGACCTTTTCACATTAGCATCACCATTCTTACAGTTCTACTTTGTTCAGATACATGGCCTTACCAAGCAGGTGAATTCATTTAAATCAACTTGTAATTATTCCATTACCTTAGCATGAAGTTTAACCTTTCAGTTCTTACATATACAATATAGACATTTTATACTCTTCTCATTTTATACAATTTTTATTTTTAACGTGATCAATAAATTCCACTGAAAAGTAATATCTGTTTAACTGAAAAGGGCCTATCATTATATAAACTCTAGACTTACTCAATTCAAGCAGTTATACTTCTGATGAAATTTTCAGGTCCATAATTTGCACTAAGCTTCTCACAGAATGTTTGTCTCCAGTGAGTGCACACGTAAATCTAAGCTTCTACCACAGGTGGTGTGATTGCCAGCAGTGTAAGGCTGCTCTCCGCTCAGTCCCCTTTTCCCAAGCTTGGTCAAATTTCTTCTCTAACAGTAAAGGTATGAATCACAAATTTTTATGTGGCCTAAGCTTAAAATGACCTCTATCTAACTCTAATTATCAAATCTAAGTCATGATATATTCTATCTAGTTCCAGGGAGAAAATGAGCTCAATCTTTTGAGAAGAGGGACAAAAATGTGTTCCTTTTTAAAAATAAAAATGTTTATTTTCATGAATTTTTGAAATATTTGGTGGTTTTTTTTTTGTCATGCTCCTCCAATTCTTCCCACATAGATTCATTGAAATGAAATCTACACCATTTTTCTTTTTTAAACCAATTAATTCTATTGATGCTGCCTTTATATTCACAAATGTGTGGCTCTACACTGGAACAAGGCCAACTTACCTGACATTGTGCCCTGTATAAAATTAACTCTTCCTCTTTTAAATACTATAAATTACCACTAGCTCCACAAGTAGGAGAGGAAATTCATGTCTACCACCCCTCTTTATGGTAGGACTTTGCTGGCTTAACCTTGTGAATGAGTCATGAATGTGGTCTCAACCACCATGACACCATATATGCCTCAACATGTTACATCCAAAAAACACCATGTGATGATATCAACAACTTTTTCTGGAGTTTATAAGATTTCCATTATCTTTTCTACAATAATCCCTAAGCTTCAAAAAGCTAGGTAGTTTTCATCTGGGAATGAAAATTTCCCAGTCTTTCATTCCATATACCTTGAAAAGATGTAGGTCTCTGTGCTAATCACTGCCTACTGCATAGAAAGGCTTTACTAATGAAGATCAAGAGATTAATTGATCTATCTATCTATCTATCTATCTGTATGTATGTATCTATGTATGTATGTATGTATGTATGTATCTATCTATCTATCTATCTACTCACGTACCAGGTAACACATATTAGATTCTCCCCTAGTATCAGTTATCTATTGATTCACAAGTTCTTGGCTCTAAGAACATTGCCAAGAATGAATTTTCTATGTGGGGTGAGACTTACTAAAAACAAAAGATATTATTTATGTCTATGACATTTGTGTCACTATTACAACAGTGAGTCTGTCTAGACTGGTTATTATTGTAGTTCTCAGGTACACATCTGAATAGCACTGATGAGTGTTTTTCTTCTCTGGTAATGTTAAACGCCACTTCAAGCTGTAGGAAAGCTAATAGATAGGGATAAAACTTCCAGAATTTTACCCGTGTGATTTCCCCATGTTCTATGACTTAACTATGGAACATCTTCACCAATGATGTTCTGAGCAACAAGTTCTTGAAATCAAAAAGTATTGGAGATAGCCTACTGTATAAGGGGAATCTGTGGAATCTCAATGGCTAACAACTTCAAACAAGATTAACCTTTTCTTACAATGTGCTTTCTGTTTGTTAACATATATATATATATATATATATATATATATATATATATATATATGTGTGTGTGTGTGTGTGTGTGTGTGTGTGTGTGTGTGTGTGTGCATATTTTTGAGAGCGTCTACATTAGTAGCTAAACAACCTGCAGTGGTTTGAACAGATTTGTCCTCCAGAGATTCATGTGCTTGAATGATTGGCCTACAGGGAACGGCACTATTAGTAGGTTTGGCCTTGTTTCATTAGATGTGGCCTTGTTGGAGTAACTGTTTCATATGGGGTTGGACCTTGAAGTCACCTATGCCTAATCTCCATCTAGTGTGGAATCGAAGCCACTTTCCCGATGCTTGAGAATGGGAGTCTCCCCCTGACTGCCTTTGGATTAAGATATAGACCACTCAGCTCCTCTAGCATCATGTCTCCCGGCATGCTGTCAGACTTCCCATCATGATAATGGACTAAACCTCTGAAATCGTAAGCTAGCCCCAATTAAATGCTCTCCTTCTTTATAAGAATTTCCCTGTTCATGGTGTCTGTTCACAGCAATAAAACTCTAAATAAGGCACATATCCTAGGCATATTTTCTAAAGATTGCTTCATTTTACTATACCAATACCTACTCATCCATATTGATTTATAACCAGATTCCAATACCCTGGACATGGCAATAGTCTAGATAATTATCATTTGAAAAATGCATATTGGATTTTAAGTTATTATACAATGGAAAATTGTTCATCTATTAAGTACACTTGTAACCTCAACAATTAAAAGTTAGAGGTAGAAGGTCCAAGGTTCTCAGTTAACAAGTTTGTGCCTAGCTTGAGCTACATGTGAGCTGTGTCCAACATCAACAATAACAACAACAACAACAAAAACCAAAATAAGGTAAAACAATGAAATAAAAAGCTAATGATAGTTACTTTTAATTGGGGAGAATGTGGATGATTTTCTCCTTGTTTCATTACATTTAGTGCTAATTACAATATTTGATTTAACATATATTGCTTTTAGAACGAGAATGTATATTTATGTATACTGAAGCAGGGTCTCATGTAGCACCGGTTGGGTTTAAACTCACTATGTTTCTGAAGACAACCTAAGGATTAAACTTCTGATCCTCCTGTCTCTTCCTTCCAGGTGCTGAAACTCCAGGTGTGAACCATCAAACCTAGTATTATGCAATCAAAAGCAAACAAACATTCTACTACCTGATCTACATTTCTGGTACCCAGTGATGATTCCATCTGTGGCAGCAAAAGAGTAATCCAAGGTTAGTGAGCATATAGAAGACAGAGATGATGAACAAGGCCCTGGAATACTGGAGATAATCTACAAGGAGAAGAGGAAAAGCTTGGTGAGTCCAGTAACTGACATCCTCAAAGACAGATGGAGAGCAGGGCATAGCAGTACACATCTGTCATCCCAGAACTCAGGATACCGCAACAGGAGAAGTAAGGAGGTCCAGACCAGCCTGGGCTATATAGTGAGTCCTATGTTAGCCTTGGTTACTGGAGATCATGTTTCAAACAAACAAACAAACAAACAAGTAACTAATTAAATACAGGTATAATCTCAGAGAAGGGACAAAAGAAGGGGAAATGGAGTTTGCTATGTAGTAAATCAGACACTAATAAGATCCTTTCCTAAGTTTTCATTGTCACATAAAATACCCTTTCCCCTTCTTTGAAACAGGCTTTCACTATGCAGCCCAAGCTGGCATTGAATTCCTGATCCTCTTATGTTTGTGCTGGAATTACAGGCACACTACCATACTGAGCTACACACATTTTACTTTACTGTGGAGACAAACCCTTGGTTGGTAAATTAAGGATAGGCCATGAAAATTTCAGCCATATAAATTACTTTATAAAAGGAGTGATTGCAATCTGAAACCAGTTTGTCCTTTTGGAATATAATATAATAATACTTTTATCCTTCATTAAATGGAGAGAAACTCGAAGCAATCCCACTGAAGTCAGGGACTAGACAAGGCTGCCCACTTTCTCCCTACCTATTCAATATAGTACTTGAAGTCCTAGCCAAAGAAATCTGACAACAAAAGGAGATCAAGGGGATAGAATATGGTAAGGAAGAAGTCAAAATATCATTATTTGCAGATGATANGATGGTATACATAAGTGACCCTAAAAAGTCCACCAGAGAACTCCTAAACCTGATAAACAGCTTCAGTGCAGTAGCTGGATATAAAATTAACTCAAACAAATCAGTGGCCTTTCTCTACACAAAGGACAAATGGGATGAGAAAGAAATTAGGGAAACAACACCCTTCACAATAGTCACAAAAAATACAAAATATGTTGAAGTAACTCTAAGAAACTACGCAAAATATCTATATGAAAAGAACTTCAAGTATCTGAAGGAAGAAATTGAAGACCTGCTTGTGGACGTTGTACATCGTGGTGCGCACTAGGCTCCGCACCACGATGTACAACGTCCGCAAGCAGTGAAAGGATATAGGTACAGAGACAAAATTTAGAGCTAAGATGAAAGGATGGACTATCCAGAGACTACCCCAACCGGGGATCCATACAATCATCAGCCACCAAACCCAGATACTAATGCACATGCCAGCAAGATTCTGCTGAAGGGACCCTGATANAGNNGNCTCTTGTGAGGCTATGCCANTNCCTGGCAAACACAGAAGTGGATGCTCACAGTCANCTANTNGATGGAACACAGGGCNCCCAATGAAGGAGCTAGAGAAAGTAACCATGGAGCTGAAGGGGGATGCAGCCCTGTAGGTGGAGCAACATTATGAACTAACCAGTACCCTCAGAGCTCATTTCTCTAGCTGTATATGTAGCAGAAGTTAGCCTGATTGGCCATCATTGGGAAGAGAGGCCCCTTGGTCTTGCAAACTTTATATGACCAAGCACAGGGGAATGCCAGGGCCAAGAAGTGGGAGTTGGTAGGTAGTGGAGCAGGGGCAGGGGGAGGGTATAGGGAACTTTTGGGATAGCAATTGAAATATAAATGAAGAAAATATCTAATGAAAAAAATCATTAAAAAAAAGAGCTTACATCTTGGAGACTGTTTTTTTAACTTGTAAATATGCTCAATAACACCCATTCAAAGGAACCACTAGACAGAGAATTTATATACAAGACATGCATCTTTATGTCATTAATAATATCAACTAATGTGATTTGTTATTTCAAGATGAAATATTTGTTCATGAAATGCTTTCTCTATAAAATGTTATTGAAATATTCTAAAAATTTTAAAAACCAACCAAGGACTAATATCTAACAATGTATAGCTGTAACTATTTTCAGAAATTTGTGACTAACATAACTAAACATACTAAAAGCAATATACAGCAAAACAACAGCCAATATGCAATAGAATGATATTTGAAGTATTGCCACTAGAATCAGGGATAAGACAAGGCTACCTGCTTTCTCCATATCTATTCAATATGGTACTCAAAATACGAACTAGAACAATAGAACAGCAAAAGGAGATCAAGGGTATACAAACAGGCAAAGAAAAGTACCACTATTTGAAGGTGGTATGGCAGTATACATTAGCAACTGCAAACATTCTACCAGGTAACTGCTACACTTGATTAAATATTTTAGCAATGTGCCTGGATATAAAAGTAACTCAAATAAATCATAGCCTTCCTTTATACAAATGATAGAGGGGCAAGAAAGAAAACAGGAAAACAATGTCATTCACAATAGTCACAAAAAATACAAAATATGTTGAAGTAACTCTAAGAAACTACGCAAAATATCTATATGAAAAGAACTTCAAGTATCTGAAGGAAGAAATTGAAGACCTCAATAAATGGAAAGATCTCCCATGTTTATGGATTGGTAGGACTCACATAGTAAAAATGGCCATCCTAACAAAGGCAATCTGTGGATTCAATGCAATCCCTATCAAAATTCTAACACAATTATTCTCAATTCTCAATTTCATATGGAAAAACAAAACAAACTAAAGCACCCCAGGATAGCAAAAACAATTCTCAACAAAAAAGCACTTCTAGGGGAATCACTATCCCTGACCTCAAGCCATACTGCAGAGCAATAGTAATAAAAACCACATGGTATTTTACAAAGATCAGACAGGTTGATGAATGAAATAGAATTGAAGACCCAGAAATAAAGTTACATATTCTGGACACTTGATCTTTGAAAAAGAATCCAAAAACAGTGAAAAAATAAAGCATTTTCAATAAGTGGTTCCGGCCTAACTGGCAGTCTGTATATAGACAAATTATATATATCTCACCTTGTACAAACTTCAAGTCCAAGAGGTTCAAGGACCTCAGGATAAAACCAAATACACTGAATTGGATAGAAGAGAAAGTGGGAAATATCCTTGAACTTGTTGACTCAGGTGGAAATTTCCTAAAGAGAACTCCATTGGCTCAGGCTCTAAGATCAACAATTGACAAATGGGACATCATGAATCTGAAATGCTTCATTAAGGCAAAAGATGCAGTCAATAGGACAAATCAGCAACCCACAGACTGTGAAAAAAATCTTCACTTACCCCACATCCAATAGATGGCTAGTATCCAAAATATATAACAAACTCCAAATATTAACACCCAGAAAAACAAATAACCCTACTAAAATTGGACTATAGAGCTAAACAGAAAATTTACAACAGAAGAATCTCAAATATCCGAGAAGAATCTAAAGAAATATTCAACATCAGTAATCATCAGGCAAATGCAAATCAAAACAACCCTGACATTACACCTCACAGAAATCAGAATGGCTAAGATCAAAAACTCTAGTGATGGCAAATGCTGGTGAGAATGTAGAGAAAGAGTAACATTTCTCCATTTCTGGTAGGATTGAAAGCTGGTACAACCATTCTGGAAATCAGTCTGGTGGTTACTTAGAAAACTGGACATATTACTTGAATTCCCCTCTATACCACTCTTGGGCATATACCCAAAGGATGCCCCACTATACCCAAAGATACATGCTCTACTATGCTCATAGCAGCCTTATTTGTAATTGCCAGAAACTGGAAGCAACCCAGATGTCCCACAATGGAAGAATGGACACAGAAAATGTGGTTTAAACAATGGAATACTATTCAGCTATTTAGAATGAGAACATTATGAATTTTGCAGGCAAATGGATGGAACTATAAAATATCCCGTGTGAGGTAACTAAGACCCAAAACGATATGCATTACATGTACTCACTAATTTAGCCAAAATGTACAGAATACATAGGATATAACCCACAGACTGCAAGAAGTTTAACATGCAGAAAGGCCTAATTGAGAATGTTTCAGTCCCACTTATTAATGAGGAAGAAAAAAAAAAAAAATCAAAGGAGGCAGAGTGAGGAACCTGTGTGGAAGAAAGGAGGGGAAGAAGAAAGGAGGAACAATATTAGTTGTAGGGACAGGAGAGAATCCCAGAAGACCAGCAGAGTGAATGGAATGTGCAACCTTGTGGGTAGGGGGTAGGGGCCCCTTCTAGAATGTACCAGAGACCATTGGAGATAAGAGACTGTAAAGACTCAGTGGGGGTGCCCTGAGCAAATAAGGCAACAGTGGGGAGAGGGAACTCTTACCTCCAGTGTATAGACAAGGCCACAGTCAAACTTTTTGTCCCAGAATTGTGCCTGTCTAAAAGAACTCCAGGGATAAAAAAAGGAGAAGAGACTGAAGGAAACGTGGTCCGGTGACCAGTTCAATTTGGGATCCATCTCATGGGGTTGGACACCAAGGCTTGATACTATTACTGATGCTATGATGTGTTTTCAGATAGGAGCCTAGTATGGGTGTCTCCAACCAGCAACTGATTGAGACAGAAGCAGATACTTACAGCTAACCATTTGACTGAAGTCAGGGATCTCTATGATTGAATTGGGGGAAGGATTGAAGAAGCCGAATGGGAGGACAACACCGTAGGAACACCAGCAATCTCAACTATCCTGGATGCCACGGAGCTCCCAGACACTGAGCCACCAACCAGCCAGCATGCCATGCTGGTCTGAGGCCTCAAGCACATATATAGCAGAGGACTTCACGGTCCAATCTCAGTATGAGAAGTCTTCCCTAATCCTCAAGAGACTTGAGACTACAGTGAGGGAAGTGTCCTGGTTGAGTGGGAATAACATCTTGGAGACAGGTGGAAGGATGAATTGGATTAGGAACTGTGGGAGGGGGAATTGGGAAGGGGGAACAATGGCTGGGTTGTAAAATGCACACATAAGTAAATAAAAAAAGAAATATATGTCTAATATAAGACGCCTTGTCATTTAATATTAGGTATTAGAAAAATTAAACTAATCTCAGTAAAAGTTTACACATTTCGATAGACCCCTCAAACTTCAAGATAAATTGATTTTAAAAGAAATCAAAGACTTGTTTATCTGTTGTTTCATAGAAACGTTGTTTCTAATGTAGAAAATATGCTTGGCTGAATAAATCTAATGTTTATAATCTTTTCATCACAATTGAATTATCTTTGAATACAGATTCTGTTTTAGATTTATTAAGATACATATTAACTCTATAGCACATAATCATAAACTGAGACTAGCAATGTTCTTTGAGGTGGGTATAGAGGTCCCGTGAGTCCAATCTATTATCACCAACTCATATGATTCACACACACACCAGAATGAAAATAATGAAATACTGAGGGAAGTATAAAATGACTTAGTGGTACTTTTTTTTCTTTTTTTAAAAAAAAAAGATTATAATTTATTTCATGTCTTCCTACACTTTCCTTTCTCCAGTCCCTCATGTATAATCCTACTGGATCTCTTTCAAATTCACGCCCCCCCTCTTTTTTTTATAATTAGTTATTACATCCCCATAACATAGGATACTTTGTCTTGTTCTATACTTTTGTCAAGACTATCTTGGCACTTATTTTCATTTCAGTCACTGAGAAGAGAAAACATTAGATAGAGAACTACAATTAGAAAGATTTAAAATTTATGTCAATCATTAGGAAACTTGTCTCACTCACTCTGCCCTTCAGATCAAAGTAATGCAAATGAGTCTGGGAAATGGATATATACTCTATGCCAAACTGGACATCATATGTAGTTAACAACTTCTACTATGTGATAATTATATGTTTATAGTTTAACTATAGAAAATTATTCCAATATGCTATTGATAATTACTTACATAAAAAGAAGCTGGGTAATTAATACCTTTCATCTTAGAATAGTTTTTTTATAATGTTAGAAAAAAATATAATCTACCCTACTTGGTCTGTGACATGTGATTTTATTTCAGAAAAAGTATAAATTAATCTTAAAAACAGAGGGAGAAAACACATAACAGTAAAACAGTATTTTCTAGGCATGAATGTGGTATTCATATATGAATTCATATGAGTTCTCACTCCATATTCTATCCGTATGAAAGATCACATCAGCTAAAATGCTAAAATGGAAGCAGGAAGTATTTAAGAAGCCCTACTCCAGAAAATTCACTTTTCCTCAAATATGGAATCTGGAAGAGTTTGCCCACACTGCATTATGTATTCTGATATGCATGCTCAATAGCAATAAGTTTACTCAGAGGTTTAGAAAACAAACTACATAAATTTTGGAAGAAAATTTTTCAGGAGGGTAGAAGAGGAATTGGAAGAGAGGAAATGAGTGTTGCATTTGCTCAAAATATTATAAGAATATGTGAACTTCCCAAAGAATAAAAGTGATTTTAAAAATATTTACATTAGTCAGGAATAAAAATTTTAGAAGAAAATAACACAGGTGAAGTAATTTCTAAAAAGAAGATACCTATATTTAGCTTATAGAACACAGAAAAGCTGATTTTCACAGGGAATTTGTAAGTAGTCACTTAATAGAGAATCATCAGAGACGATATAAGTGAGATCTTGCAGTGGACAGTGGGTATTTGCTACATTGAATAACTTGATAAGTCCACGAATGTGAGGACATGAACTGTGTGACCCATTACTTAAGAAGATAGAAATATTTGTGACTTTAATTTGTTGGGTTTTATTTTACCTCTCTAAATATTTTATAGTTAGAAGGAAAAGTATTTTCTATGTATACTGAAACCATATTATATAACCTTTTAACCATGTTTATAATGGGATGTTTTCACAGATTTTTTTTCTGAGTTCAGAGCCTTCCCATGAATGACTTAAGTGTACTTACCTGATAAATTAGCGAACTATTTCCCAGGGTGTTCTGCTTATCTTTTACTTGACTTCGCCTCTCTTTTCTAGTCTATCAATTGTAGCCCCTGAGTCTGCTTCAACTAATTATTGTAACCTGTATTAGTGTTGATGACTAGGCCCACTTGTATCTCTAGATAGTGAGTAACGGACTCCCGGGGAAAGGAAGAAAATTCTTCGGTAAATGGGTGGTCGAAAAATTCAGTGTTATGAATTCTCAATGGTCTAGTTTACTCTGTATTATCTTTAACAACTATTACTTGTGTTGTGTCTTCAATGTTGTATTCTTATCCCTTAATCCAACTTGCCAGCTAGTATGTGCTTATTTTACATTTTTGATTAAAATCATTTCTTTGTTCTTGATATTTATATACATATATAAAATATTTTTTGTTCTTTTAAGCACCAATTAATGTTTATTATCATCTCTACTTAATTTCCCACAGAAACACTTCTTTTAGGAGGTCTTCCTATTTGTATGTTAAGCTTTGAATGTGACCCACTGAGATTTCACAAGATCATGGATGGTTGGGCATTTTTTGGCACATAGGATACTTGACAATGGCAAGAGGACTAAAGAAAATGCCACCATACCCTCCAGAAGCCAGTATCTGCCAACATTCTCCCAGTTGAGGGTGGGACCCCAGAAGTCTCATCTGCTGTCTATGAGGAAATGGTGACAGACCCAACCATGTACAGGCATCCAGAAGCTCATGTGTTTATGAGAAAAAATATTTCCAAGACTTGTTCCGGTGTTGGCAGAGTCCATTATTGGGAATGACTTGCCAGACAAATACAAATATTTTCAAAGATCTCTAAATTACTAGTCTAATGAGTATCATTAGGCACCTAATACATTTTTTTTCTGATAATGACAGGAAAGAAAACAGGCACCACCAATCACTCTTCTTGGGCTGCTGAAATATATATATATATATATATATATATATATATATATATATATATATATATATTCAATACTTATTGATGCCTGAATTAGCAAGATGTGGCTGTCTTTCTTCCAAGTGACATTCACACACAATATGAGGAAAAACACACTTCTAATGTACTCATATGCTTCTAGCTACATAACTTTTCTGAGGAAAAAAGAAAGAATCACAAAGTATTTAAGTTAATAGTAAGTACACATATACAACACAATTACAGAAGAAAATGAGCAAGCATATTACACTCTGCTTCTTTTTCTATCACCTGTTTCTCACTTCTCTTATCACCACCAAAACCCCAACTGTTTTATTCACCTTCATTAACTAAGCCAGTCTGAATTTGGAATGATACACTTTTATATTACTTGTAGTTACTGGGCACAGAAGAACCATGGATAGTTTATATGTTAGATATTGTTTCCTATTACCTTAGATAATTATACACAATTTCTCCATGCAGTAGAGTGGGCCATTTCTGTTTGATCGTTTAGAAATATATAAATCTCCAATTTGTAAAGTAATAGTCCTATAAAATTCAGTTACACAGTGTTTTTAGAGCTTGAATAAAATCCATTTGTTGGGCACTAAGACTTTTAAACCAACGCACCAAACTTCCCAAGGAAAGGAGTTTAAAGAATGCAAAAGCACCCTTGTGTTTAATAATGAGACAAAATCTTGCACTTTCCCTTCTTGTTTTTTGGAGACAATTAAGTGGTTATCTATTGAAATTACCTTATCTTCTTAACTCATAATATGGATTGCATTGGTAGGAACAATATTCTTGATCCCAGTTTGTTTTTCAACTGGGTTATTTTTTAATAACCTTAACTATATCCCTTATCTTGCAGGATTTGGATTTTGAAGTGTATAGAAAGACTTTTCTTTTTTAAACCATACTGTGACCCTAAAAGGACAAAAGTACCTATCCCAAATATATTTCTTTGGCGTATTTTGAATTGGTTCTTTAGAGAAATTAGAGGCTTCTGCAAACACAAGTATGCTGTTATAAAATGCCCTTTGTTGAAATTTATGTCTATGTACATCAGCAAACAAGTAATATAAATAAAAGCCTTTCTGTGTGATAAATGGCCTCTTTCTGACATTTTCACTTGAAAAAGAGATTAGCAGTCTCACACGGAACTCAAAGATAGCACTACAGGTGGTTGTTACCTGGGAAACTATATTTCCTTAATATTAGTCTGCTTTACATCTCTTCTTCCTGATCTTTAACAGCAAAAACAAAACCAAACAAAACAAACAAGTTCTTTCCTTTACCTCTAGAAACTCAATATATTTGTTAAGTTCTGTACAAGATTTTGATACTGTCATATTTCTCCTTGTGTGTTTGGTTCATGTTTGTTGGGCAGATATCAAAATGTGTACTTCCTATCTGTTTTTGTTATTTTTTTCACTCAGTAGCATTGTTGAAATATTGAATGCAAAATTACACATTAAAATATATAGTATGTGTCTTAGTTAGGGTTTCTATACCTGCACAAACATCCTGACCAAGAAGGAAGTTGGGGAGAAAAAGATTTATTCAGTTTACACTTCCACATTGCTGTTGATCACCAAAGGATGTCAGGACTGGAACTCAAGCAGGTCAGGAAGGAGGAGCTGATTCAGGGGCCATGGAGGGATGTTCTTTACTGGATTGCCTCTCTTGGCTTACTCAGCCTGCTTTCTTATAGAACCAAGACTACCAGCCCAGAGATGGCACCATCCACAAGGGGACCTCCCCCCTTGATCACTAATTGAGAAAACACCTTACAGCTTCATCTTGTGGAGGCCTTTCCCCAACTGAAGCTCCTTTCTCTGTGATAACTCCAGCTTATGTCAAGTTGACTCAAAACTAGCCAGTACAGTATGTTTATTGACCATTTCAGGAAAATAATTTTATTGAATAGACACCAAGCTGTGCATGCTACCTTAATACTGGAAAACCCTCATCTAAGGCCATGGAAGGAGAAGGACTGTATGTTCTTTCTATAAAATTCCTGTAACATTTCTGTAATTAAAGGCCTTTGATATGAAGATTTACCGTACAGTCCTAGAAGTAATAAGTAATTTAAACTTCACTTGGCTAATGTTAAAAAGATCATTGAGTCATGTTGCACTCTGTAGCCTCTAGGAGATGGTCCATTCTGCTACCCAGTATTCTTGTTTGAATCATTCTGTTCTTTGAAGATTTGGAATCAAAATTTCGTTGTCATTTTTATAACTTGAAGCTGAGGGTCAAGATGTGATTCTCTCTTCAGTTTAGTCTTCTCTACTTTAAAAAGATTAAATCTAGGAATGCTCTAAGCATTACTATACCATTTCTCTGATGTTTATTCAGTTGTGTAAATTTATAAGGACAGCTAACAAAAGCTATGCCTTCATGTTCCACAAAGTAATTCTTGCTTGGCTCTTGAAACATCAGAAAAAGAAACAAAAACAAACAAACGAACAAAGCAAACAAGCAAATGATCAAACATCCACAGCTAAAGAAGCCATAAATCCAAGGAGAGAGAACATTGGCATTGTTTATTAAGTGGCCATGTTGCTCAGCTCCATTCAGACTATTTGTGTTATATCCATAGACTTGTGCTGCCCACAAACTTGATCAAAATTGCTTCTGAGTATAGGATAGTGAATGCAGAAACTCATAACTATGACGCACATAATTGTTGGAAATGCTGAGCCCAATTGACAGTGGGTGCTTAGTTTTAGGTGAAGCATCTAAAGCATACTTCAATACCTTCAACAACACTACTCAGAGAAGGTTATCAAAGATTGAGTGGAAAGAACATAAGAGGAAGGATGAGGAGGATTGATTGTAGTCTGGAACCTAGATATGACATGCCTCTACTATACATGAACTTATAGCAGCTCTTATTACCAGGATTAATCTGGACAAGGTCAAGCTATTGAAAGTTTCTAGCATGACTGTGGGAAGGCTTTTAATGCACCATCCCTGACTGAAAAGTTAATGGCAGTTGAAAAGTTACTGAAAAAAACAGCCACACATAAACTGCCTATGATCAGTGGATGACATTACAAATGAGCAGTAATGGCAGCAAATATTAGACATAGTGTGTTCAAAATAAATAAACACACAAAAACACAAGCAGTGAGAGATATGTTGGCAGCGTAAGTGAAGTTGGACCTGGAGGAAGAAAATGGGGTTAAACTTGATCAAGATAAATCACAACAATGGTACTTTCAAAAGAAAAAAAAAAAGAATTAATACAGCAATATTAGGTCCAATTCAAATATAGCTATTCTTCTGACATTTCATCTTCTATATTGACTTTTAAATCTATCACTGAGGAAGATTAGTTACCAAATATGAACTGTTTTAATCCCAATTTCCTAGTGCTGATGACTTTCATTCAAAACATTTAATATTTTTCCTAGTCATAATAGAACATATGTGTTCTTTCCACGGAACTGTCTCTACATGTTCTCCACTCATTAGAAACCTTCAGCATGTCACTGCTGGCTCAAATGAGGCAAATTCATTATTTTGTTTATGGGTCTTTAAGACACTATTAAGGAATATATATATATATATATATATATATATATATATATATATATATATAT
>NC_034602.1:51217149-51218605 GCF_900095145.1 Mus pahari
TAACAGTGTGTCTCCACTTCATTTCACATTTATCAACCGAAGGCCTGGAAAGGTTTTGTGCTCACTCCAAACAAAACCAAGGAGCATTATTTGAAATAATCCGGGAATCTGACATTGGTGAGTCCAAAATCAGTTTAATGAGTCTTTTTTTTTTTTTTTTGAGACAGGGTTTCTCTGTATAGCCTTTTCTGTCCTGGAACTCACTCTGTAGACCAGGCTGGCCTCGAACTCAGAAATCTGCCTGCCTCTGCCTCCCAAGTGCTGGGATTAAAGGGTTGTGCCACCACCGCCCAGTCCTATATATCATTATGGAATATTTGGTATGGTATTTATAGACCTAAGGAAACAAATATATATGAAATCTCAAAGTCTTTTAAATTTAATGGAATAGAAGCTGGAGAAGCAATATCTTGACTTCTTTTTCCTTTAGATTTTGATACAACATTTGTCTATGGCTGATTCTAGTTTTTTAATTTGTAGATTACCTCAAAGTGAGTCCACATCACTAAATACTGTTAGTTTATGGAGCATGGTTGAAGTATGTTAAGAGTGAACAAAAGGTAGGGAGATATATAGAATAATGCTTTTAGTTACCCATTACTCATTTATAAATGCTCATAACTAAAATAAGAAGAACCCAAATTCCTCTCAGATTATTAAAGTGTATACAGTGAAATATTCTACAGAATTAAAATGGCAAAATTAGTTATCACAGAACACATGCATAAGAATTGCTCATGCTTTAGGAATTGTTCCTAAATCAAAGGTGGAAATCATAACTTCATTTTATGCCCCACATTTCATTCCCATTGAGTCTATCAAGATGAAGTCTTCTCAAATTCCAGAAATGCATTCTCCCTCTCCATTAATTTAAAGAATAAAAATTTAAAAAACAACAACAGACAAAGCAAGATCTCCACACTCAGATATACTTTTTTGCTTGCTTGTTTATTTTTTGAAAGCAGAAGCACACAAACCTCTACTAACACAAAGGAAAAAAAATCCCACTTAGGTAGAAAAAGTCCACAAGATCTTTGTCTTCAAGAGGAGGAAGAAACAGGAACTTGACTATCTTAAACGTTTAAGTGAAAAATATATAAATGTTTATAAAGCCATGTTCAGACCTGTCTGCCAGCAAGGGAACTGATTCCCGATGACATTAGTTTCACTAATGGTCATAAGTGAAGAAGTAATGTATGTACTCCCTTTCAAAATCAATATGGAAATTACTTTCATTAAATTTAATTTTTCTATGCATTTTATTCTATTACAAGGAAGCCAGATGTCCCTCAATAGAGGAATGGATACAGAAAATGTGGTACATTTACACAATGGAGTACTACTCAGCTATTAAAAACAACGAATTTATGAAATTCTTGGGCAAATGGATGTATCTGGAGGATATCATCCTTAGTGTGGTAACCCAATCACAAAAGAAGTCACTAGATATGCACTC
>NC_034602.1:51219390-51255744 GCF_900095145.1 Mus pahari
ATCATAACTACTCTTTTCTACATTATACAAATTTCTATGCATTTTGGTGTGCAATTCTCCATTTATCTCTAAAATTTATCCAAAGCCTGTGAACAAAGGCACAAATTTTCCCTTTGTTATTATTTTTTTCAGTGTTCAAATCACAAACAACCTTGAGATATATAGATAGACTGCGTTTCCTGATCAAATAATAAGTTTGTTGCTATCTGATATAATAGCGATGCTGTACTCCATGGATATGCACAAGGAAAGTTGCAGATTTCTGGAAACAAAGAAAAGAAATAAAAGGAAAAAAATAAGAGAGGAAAATGAAGTTTTTTAAAACATCCAATTTCTGAATCTGCCACCCAAAGTTTCAGCCTGAAATAAAGAAAATCTCTATATGGGCACCACATATCCTAGTGCGTGTTTATAGTATTGATCTTTCTTTCCTTTCTGTATTTCATCTCATATTCATATTCATCATGACCCCCAAATGCTGCTCACATGATGGCACCAAAGATATCAAATTTTCTACTTTTTAAAATTGATGATGAATAATGTAATCAAATGGTCAAGTAAAAATAATATAATCGCATATGATAGGCAATCTAGGTTGTCAGCTTGTTTGGATTTAGAATCAATTAAAACACGAGGTGCTGAACACTACTGTGAAAGGTTTTTTTCCGTAAGAATATTTGAAATAGTAAACCTTACCATAAATATTGACAACACCCTAAATTGGTATTCTAGATAAGAGAATAATAAAAAGGAAACTTTGCTATCCTCTCATCTCATTTACCTTAACGTTTGCTGCCATGTTCATCTTGTCATCTTTTTTCATTACAAAATGGATGTACAGACCATTTCCTTTGGGATTCCAAAAGAGAAGAAAGTCCATTAGGAACTGTAAATATTATATATATAAATTGTAAAATTGTAAAAATGATATAGATATATATATAATTATATTATATACATATATAAATTATATTATATAATACACACACACACACACACACAGTGTGATGTTGGTGCTATATGATCTGTGTTGTCTCACAAACCACACAAAACCTTATTTCAGTCAGGGGTGGTTTATTGAACATATAACTTAATACTGATTGATTAGGCTTATATATCAGAATTCAGAGGCTGGGGCTATTTTAGCCATAAACATTTTTCAGGGGCAGCTTATAAAAAAAATTACAATGAGCTCCTGTGGAGGTTTAGGGAGTGTTGTTCAGTGGTTGGCTCTCTGACTGAAGCCATTTGAGACATAACCATTCATATTCACCTTTAATGTGATGGTTCCTACGTAAAGCTTTGTGAATTTCTTAAGAACCACAAACCACACACAGAACAAAACAGGATATGTGATCAGCATGAACTTGTTCTGAGTCAAGTTATTTTTATGTGTCAATGGCTGACAGGTATATTGTAGCAACAATATGGAATACCTGAGAGGCATGGAACAAAATGTCTCCGGTTATGCAGGAGAGTGGGCAGAATGTGATGGTTTGAATATGCTTGGTATAGGGGATGTCATTATCAGGAGTGGTTTTGTGGCAGTAGGTTTGTCCTTGTTGGAGGAAGGTGTCACCGTGTTGTGGTTGGCTTGGAGACCTTCTTCCTTTATGCCTGAAAGCCACTCTTCTCTGGTTTACATTTGTAACAAGATTTAGAACTCTCAGGGAACCCAGTGCCATAACTTCTTGGATGGTGCCATGCTTCCTGCCTTGATGATAGTGGACTGAAGCTCAGAACCAGTAATTTAACATTATCCTTTATAAGAGCTACCTTGTTCATGATGTCGCTTTATAGCAATGGAAGCCCAAAGACAACTATCTAGGTAATTCCAATCACATAACACATTCTTTGGTTTCTCCTTATCTAACCATATAAAATGTTACTTTATTTTCAAAATATTTCTTCACTTTTTAGATTTCTAACTATGGATAGTAAAATTGTCTTCCTTGATATCTTTAGTATCTCTGAGTTTTGTTCTCTTTTTCTTGTAATTGTAAGTTTGTTAAACTGACTAATTTACCCTTGGCAATCCCTTTATATTAGTGAGTTTTCAAATTTTTTTTTACCATAAAATTCCATGTCCATTCCACTGTTTCTGTTGATTTTTGTTCTGTAAAGCCTTGAAACACCCTGTAGTTTTCAAGACATTTTAGTATTATCTCACTTAGAAGCTGCTCTCATCATCTTAGGTTATGTAACTTTCCTGAACACCCAAAATATAATGTATTTCTTCATTTTTTTTTATTTTGAAATTGAATAATTAGGTAGGAGCTAAACATTTCCCTAAGGTAGTAATCTCAATCAAATAATGACCAAGGGAATGACGTTTTATATATTTCTAACTTTCAAATGCTTACCTTAATGTATAAAGCAATATTGTTTTATGATAATTTTATTCAGAGTTGAACAAATTTTTGTGAAATCATATAAGCAAACAGACAATATTTCAAGATGTTTAAAATCTTATTACTGAGGGTCATAAATTACATAAAATTTGTGTTTCTATCTTGAAAAATATGTACCACATTTTATAATGTGCCAAATGAAATAACTTTAGAAAAATGTTAATACACACTTTTAAGTATATAATATTAAAACTTTCAATGTAAGAGATAACATAATATAACTTTCCTATTGAACAGACTTTCAATATTAAAATAATAAATATTACAAGGAAGGTAAATAATATGTATCTTATATTTCAAAACTATTTTAAAATATTAGTATCTATTCTGTTGCTACTTTGTTCGTAGTTAGATATATACATAGCCTTGTTAGCATAAAACCTTGAAGTCTAATGCTCCTCTGTAATAAAGAATTTCTTCTTGTCAACATATTTTGAAAACAATGATGTTTATTGTGAATTTTTAAAGAAGTATCTTCTTGAGAATTAATCCATCCTCTATAGAGAAAATGTAAATGAATTTTCCTATTTTTCTTTTATTGAAACTATATATTTTTTTTTCAAACAGAAAAGTTTGGTTAAAATTTTTCCTTCCCTAGTTCCTTTCAGCTCCTGTTGTGGGAAATATTAAGAGTGGCCTGCCAAGTTCCCATGCTACCACAGGCAACTCTCTGTTCTGGTTCAGTCCCACCGGGCTACTCTCTGCCCACCAACTCTCTGGCAGTGCTGGAGCTCCCAAGTGCTCTTCACTGCCACACTAGCTCCATGCAAGAAAAGTCCACCTGTAGTCAGCTGCCACAACTCTCAGTGACCATATTCCAGTAACCAAGTACATCAAAACTCTTGAAGCTTATAATTAACCAATCAGATTTATCTATCAATAAATTCTCAATTCACAAGATGTCAATACAATAATTTTAGAACCAATTGATAATGATAAGAGCTGCCCACCTAGATTAGACAAATTATCTCAATTATTCTAACCTTTATGGTATAACTACCAGTGGTTATTTAAAGCTATACTGGTTCAGATTCTTCTTCCTGTCCTTCTTCCTCCATCTTCCCATTTTATTCTCTCCCCAGAGATGCCTGTGTCTCTGCAACTCTTCGCTCAGCCTCCCTTTTTGCTGTCCAACCACAGACCTCCTTCTGCACTAATATTCTAATATAATTGAACAGGGAAAATCCTGCCGCAGTTCATCTCTAATTCATCATCCATCTAAGTCCACATACTTTCTGATTCTCCTTCGAAAGCCAGTAGACATCTAAGTGATAAAAGTATAAGAGCAACAGAATATGATAAAAACAATAAAGTTAGAATGGGACAAAGCAAATAAACAGAAGAAAAAGTCCCTCCCTACAAAGAAAGCACACAAAACACATTTAGACAGAGAGAGGCACACATACAGGTACATAAACAGAAATTTCATTTAAAAACAAAAACAAAAAACACTGAAAACTGTAAGCCATAATATTTATGTAGAGGATCTGCAACGAAGAAAAAAAACAACAACAACAAAAAACAAAAACCCTGACACAACATTCTGAGACAAAGCACACACAAGATGCCATTTAATTTTTATTTTATTTATTTATTTATTTATTTATTTATTTATTTATTTATTTATTTATTCTGCTAAGCAAGGGGTTCTACACTTAAGAGTGCTTATTTCCCAATTAGAAAGTGACAATCCCTTGGAGAAAATTCTTTTCAATGGAAAGTGGTTGTCATTGGAGCTAGCATCTGGGTTAGGAATACAGGAATGTGTCCATTTCTGCTCTCAACCTTAGAATTTCACCTGGTGTAGAGCCATGCAGGCCCTGTGCATGCTCTCTTGGCTACTGTGAGTTCCTATGCTTCTGTAGTACTATACTTAGAAGGCTTTGTGTTCTTGGTATCTCCATGCCCTCTGGCTTTTATAATTTCTTTCCACCTTTCTTCAGCTGAATTCTCTGAGCCCTAAGGAAAGGGATTTTAAGGGCATATCCCACTTAGGCCTTGATGTTCCCACTGTACACTGACTAGTTGCTGGTCTGTGTATTCTCATCTACTTCAAGAGAAAGCTTCTTTGATGATGGCTGAACAAGGCACTGCATGAATATAGCAAAATATCCTTAGGGTTTTTTTTGTTTTTTGTTTTTTGGTTTTTGTTTTTTGTTTTTTGTTTTTTGTTTTTTTGTCTTTTAGCAAAACAGAAGTATTTGGTTTTCCCCTATGTACTGAACCTATATAGAATCAGGTTCTTGGTCTCCTGGTCAGTGTTGGGTATGGGTCCCATCTCTCTGAGCAGGCTTAAGTCAATCAGATCTTTGGGGGGAAGGTTTATTGTACTTTAATATTTTCTCTGAAAACATGATATTTGAATACACTCTGTTCTCTGATACTTAGCATTAAAGATTATATCTCTGTGGTATTAATTGTTCCCATGTAAACAAATAGACATTGCTATGCAACAGAGATATGTAAATTCTGGTTTTCACACAAAACATAGGCAAGAAAGGTATTTTTAATTAATTTTCAAACTTGTAAACAAATAGGAATATTTTTCTTTCAAGTTTAACTTTGATATAATTGCATTTCATTAAAATTCGTGCATAGCTTTATAATTGATGAGAGCTACAATGAGGTGTGAGAGACAGTTCACAGTATTTGTTCCATGCTCTCCCTAGAGTCCTCTGTCCCTTCCCTTTGATCTCCTCATTCCTATTTCTTAGTTCTGCTAGTGAGTGCTCAAGTCAGAAGCACAAGTATTTCACCATAGGTCTATTAGGTCTCTTATGTTTTTCACACAAAACTGCATTAACAAGTTATGTTTATACCCACATTTATTTGAATTATAAAGTGTATAGTCCTGAGTTTGAAGTTTTGTCCTCTTTCAGACTGGCTCATATGTGTTATCCACATTAGTATATGGGTTTAGTTTGCCATGCTGCCAATTTTAGAAACATTTACTGAGTAGAGATTCCAGAATTACACACATCTGATAGTGTTCAGATCATGTACTTGGCAATTTTTCTCAGTTTAGGAAATCTTCAAACACTAACATACTCCGAATACTCTCCAGAAATGATTTGCAGGCTGTCAGGCTTTTATAATTATTTTAAACTATGACATTGTCTCAATTGGTCTTATTTGACTGACAACTGACTCATCTCTGTGTTTTTCTAAGTGATGTTATAAACTCCTCACCTTTTTATCTGCTCTTGATAATATAAACATGCATATCACTGGAATAAAATTGCTTCTCAGTCATAAAAATAGAAACAATTTATATAATTATCTGTCACATTTTTCCTCACTAGAATTTAGCATATGCAATCACAGTAGGTAGAAGAATATAACAAAAAGAGAGGTTTGTATGGGTCAAAAACAAAATAGTATAAAATCTCAATGGAGACTGACACCTTATTAATAAGTCTCTCCAAGTCTGTAAATGCCATCTTTTGGCTTGTTAGTTAGGAACTATAAAATTAAATTCAATCATTATAACTCCTTGTGAAATTATCTTGAGCAAATTGCCAAAAGAAGCCAGAGTTGCAGTGAGGTTTTTCTCATAAAAATATTGTAACTCTTGGAGTTAATGCTGGCTAGAATGTTCCTAGGGAATCCTTGCTTTCTCATCACTTCTAAAGCTCACTATTATCCAAGATTTGTTTTTAAAGCAGGATTAATCTTCATAACTTCTCAGTCTTATAAGTCTTCAATTTTTACATCTCTGATTTTTCCATTAATAAAAATTACATTAATATAATGCAAATATATGTTCAAAAGCATAACCCACCCTATTTACTTTGCTCTAAAGATTCAAATGAATGGCATTTTCTGTGTTTCTTATAATCTTGATTCATATGAATATATGATATTGAACATAAGATTCATAACAGAGACTTAATTCCCTAACCCTCTCACTCCTTTTCTTTCTCCTCTGGTTTCCTTCTTAAACAGAGACATACATATTCACAGTCCAGACACAACAATGTCACTCACATTAGCGTAGACAATTCCTTTGAAAATAGAGAAATCCCATACCTCCTCCCTACCCCACCCCATCTCCATATGGATGTCTCCACTCCCCACCCCACCCCACCCCTAAAATCCTGGGACTTCCAGTCTCTTGAAGATTAGGTGCATCCTCTCTCAACAAATACAGACCTGGAAAGTCCTCGAGTGTATATGTGTTGGAGGTCTCATATCAGCTGGTGTATGCTGCCTGTTTGGTGGTCCAGTACTTGAAAGATGTCAGTGGTCCAGATAAATTGAGACTGCTAGTCCTCCTACAGGGTCACCCTTCTTCTCAGCTTCTTTCAGCCTTCCCTAATTCAACANGGNTCAGCTCCTTCTGTCCATTGGTTGGGTGCAAATATATGCATCTGAATCTTTCAGCTGCTTGTTGGGTCTTCCAGAATGCTGGATCCCACTTTGGGCCAGTTATTGAAGGGCCCAAGTGAGGATACTTCAGTCCGACTTGGGAGGGAGAAGAAAGCAATCACAAGTGGGGAGGGAGGGAGGGACCTGGGAGGAAAAGTGGACAGTGGTTGTGGGGAGAGGTGAACCTGATCTTATATTGGGTTAGGGAAAAAGACTGAAGCTTGAGGGCCAGCAGAAAGAATGGAAACAGACAATCTCAAGAGATAGGAGGTCGGGGGGACCCTCCAGAATGCACCAGAGACCTGGGAAGTGACAGACCCTCAAGACTCAAAGGGAAGGACCTTAGATGGAATGCTCAACAGTAGAGAGAGGGAACTATAGAGCCCACCTCCAGCATGAAACAGGCCATCAAAAGAGGGAGATTAGGGCTGTCCCACAATGACAACTCTGACCCATAATTGTTCCTGTCTGAAAGAATTACAGGGATGGAAATGGAAAGGACCCTGAGGAAAAGAAGGTCCAGTAACAGGCCCAGAGTAGCATCCAGGTCAAGGAGAAGTCCCAAAGCCTGACATTGTTATTGAGCCTATGGAGTGCTTACAAAAAGGAACCTATCATGACAGCCCTCCAAAAGACCCAACAAGCAGCTGAAAGAGTCAGATGGACATAAGCTGCTGTTCTCTGTGGATGAATTAGAAAAATGCTGGAAGAAGCTGAGAAGGGGGGGCCCTATAGGAGTACCGGCAGTCTCAATTAACCTTGACCCCTGAGATCTCTGACACTGGACTACCAACCAGACAGCATACACCAGCTGATATAAGGCCTGCCAGCACTAATACAGCAGAGAACTGCTGGGTCTGGTTTCAGAGAAGATGCACTTAACCCTCAAGAGATTGGAGGTCACAGGGAGTATAGATGTCTGGTTGGGAAGAGAGTGGAGAGTAGAGACAGGAGGTGGGGAGGAGGTGTGGGATGTGGAATAATTATAGGGTGGACTGGGAAGGGGGATAAAATCTGGAGTGTAAAAAATGATTAAATGAAAAGAATATACATATTCCTGACTAAATGTCAGAAATTTAAATGCTGTCAAAGTGGAGAAATACATCAATAGGTAAGAAGCTTGGCAGGCAAGTATGAGAACTGGTACTTGGATCCTCAGATCCCATGTAAATCTTATGTTGGCATAGTGACTTCAATCCAAGCATTTAGACCTCAAGTATATGGAATTACTGTGTCATAATCGCTAGATAGATTGTCCAATTCAGTCAGCTCTTGGTTCAGTGAGATACGCTGTTTCATTAATATAACAATGGAGAATAGTCAAGGAAAGCATCAAGTATTTACCTCTGTACTTCACATGCATGCACATATACACATGACTGGTACCAGCATGAAGACACGAGTACACTATATTTACCTATAAAAATTGAAAGAAAACTGTACATTAGAAAGTTAAAGAGTAACCAGTCATGAGAACAGTGACACAATTCAATGTAAAACAACCATGTGCCAGCACTGGTAGACTGAATTCTCTGCTCCCTCCCTAAATTATATGTAAATATTTTAGGATGAATGGGATTCTATTACCAGGTAGGTCTTTTGGGGAGGCTATATGTCAATACAACAGAAGGCTCAGAATTTGGAATAATGTCATTAAATAAAAACGTAAGGTAGTCCTTTCCCCCACTTTATCTACCATGAAAGGACACAAAAGCTTATGGTCTGCAAGGGGAATCAGATTGTTAGCCAGACTGAGTCATAGCCAGAGCTTGAAGTGTTCTTCCATCCTTCATCATTCTGGGAAAACAATATGGTTTTGAATAAAAGTCATTCAGGCTATAACATTCTGGTTTCTTGGAAAGTCAGTTTTGTCAAATGATGTTTTGTCAGGGCACAGAGGTGAAAGGATGTTGTGCTAAGTGAAAGAATGTGTTCCTGAAGCAGACATAGGGGAAAGGATGCTTTGCTAGAGCAAACACATAACAGGATGTACTGTGTGTGTATGTGTGTGTGTGTATGTGTGTGTGTGTGGTGTGCATGTGTGTGTGTGTGGTGTGTGTGTATTGTGTGTGTATTGTGTGTGTGTGCTGTGTGTGCTGTGTATGTGTGCTGTGTGTGTATGGTGTGTGTGTGTGTGTGGTGTGTGTGTGTGGTGTGTGTGTGGTGTGTGTGTGTGTGGTGTGTGTGTGTGGTGTGTGTGTGGTATGTGTGGTGTGTGTGTGTGTGTGTGATGTGTGATGTGTGTGTGGTGTGTNGTGTGATGTGTGATGTGTGTGTGGTGTGTGTGGTATGTGTGGTGTGTGTGTGTGTGTGTGTGTGTGTGTGGTGTGTGGTGTGTGTGTGGTATGTGTGGTGTGTGTGTATTTGTGTGTGTGTGTGTCTATGGTGTTTGTGTGTGTGTGTGTGTGTGGTGTGTGTGTGGTATGTGTGTGTGATACGTGTGGTATGTGTGTATGTGTGTTTGTGTGTGTGTGTGTGTGTGTGTGGTGTGTGGTGTGTGTGTGGTATGTGTGGTGTGTGTGTGTCTATGGTGTTTGTGTGTGTGTGTGTGGTGTGTGTGTGGTATGTGTGTGTGATATGTGTGGTATGTGTATATGGTGTTTGTGTGTGTGTGTGTGTGTGTGTGTGTGTGTGTGTGTGTGTGGTGTGGTATGTGTGTGAGAGATCCACAGAGAGAGGGATCTCAAGCATTGATTTGCTTTGCTCCTAATCCCTCCTCTTCTCTAATACATATATTGGTTCACCTTATTTTGTGTTGCTGAGCTGCACTTGTGGTAAAGCCATAGAGAGAAACTCACTGAAGAATTTCTTGTGAACATCCTGGGACTTCTTGCTCCTTCCCTGGCTGGATATCGAGCCTTGCAATTTTTTTTTTCCCTGATTGAAATGCCCTTGTTGGTTCCTGTGTGCTGACTGCCAAGTAGACTGGACTGCAGCTGCTGGTTGTGTCCTGGTTCACGTGCAGTGTCTGTTGAGAGGACTAGACTGCAGCTAGTAGCCTGAACTGCTAATATCCTGACAGTGAACTTTGGACTCACCCAGAAAGAGCTATTTCTAAACAGGTCCACTGCCTCAATGCACTAATGATTTTTCTCTTCCACAACCTCTGGTGGACTAGAGGGGAGGTTTATTAATCTAGGTCGGGAAAAATGGATGACTATACACTTTGTAACAGCAACATGGACTAGGTGAAAAAGACAAGCTCTGGACTGTCAGTATAGCAAAGAACTCCTTTAATGAGAAACAGGACAAAGTGACACCAAATGAATGTACGAACATAACCCCAGCTGATTCGTAACAGGATGGCGTGGAGTAACAAGATATTTTAAAGATCAAACTATCAAAGCAGAAGTCTGTTCCTTTGTGGACATGGAGAAGAATCTTGTTCTAGCATTTTTTCTTAGCTGATAAAAATACCATGATTAAAAAAACAACAACAACAACAACAAAAAAAAAAAAACAGACTTTCAGAAAGAAGTTGTAATTACCAGCAGATGGAAATCAGTTAAAATGCATTGACATGAGTAGGTTCAAGTAATATGGGAGCAATAGTTATTAAATGACTTACACTAGGGATGTTTCATTAAGATAAATATCTTTAAATAGCTTCAAAATTAGGAAGTTAACATTTTAAATTGCTCGACTCAACTAATCTGTAGAAGTACCTTTGGAAGGCAATAATAGTTGCCAAAGGAAAAACGTGTAAAGTTAAAATTCTACATTTATTTTTTGTCAGGATTCAGTTCTTGGTTCTAACATTCTTCTTTTTTTTTTTTTTTAAATTAAAATATAATGTGGAATAAAGAAATAAAAGAAGGTGAAATGATCTATTAAATATTCACAGTACATATGTCTATGGCAATATATGGTCTTCTTTTTTTCTTTTCTTTATTAGATAACTTCTTTATTTACATTTCAAATTTTATCATCTTTCCTCATTTCCCCCTCCAAAAACACCCCATGCCATACCTCCTCCACCTGCTTACTAACCCACCAATTCCTGCTTCCATGTCCTGGAATTCCCTTATACTTGGCCATAAGAACCTTCACAAGACCAAATGCTCCTCTCATTGATGTCCCACAAGGCCATCCTCTGCTATATATGCAGCTGGATACTTGAGTCCCTCCATGTGTACACTTCGGTTAGTGGTTTAGCTCCTGGGAACTCTGGAGGGCGGGAGGTACTGGTTGGTTCATATTGTTGTTCCTTCTGTGGGGCTGCAGTCCCTTTCAGCTCCTTCAGTCCTTTCTCTAACTTCTCCATTGAGGACTCTGTGCTCAGTCCAATGGATGGCTGTGAGCATCCACATCTGTATTTGTCAGGCACTGGCAGAGCCTCTCAGTGACCTATCTGTGCTTTGTTTTTTGTTATTTCATTTATTTTGTTGTTTGAGGCTGAGTCTCACAAGAATGTGTCCAAATTTTCTGTGTAAGTAAGGGTTAATTTTAACTCATGATTCTCTGTCTTCTCCTTCCATGTTCTGGAATCACAGCCTATTCCATCACACCTGGTTTTCTTTGTTTTTCTCACTATCATTTTGCATCTGAATTATAGATCTGATGCCAAATCTAATATTTCATCTTATTTTTCTTCCAGAGTGATGTCATCAATGACAATCATCTTTTTTTTAGTTCATAAATTATTAATAAAATGCATATATTAAATAAAATTAAGCAAAAAGATAATTTTCCTTGGAGTTTCAATGACATTGTAAAGGAAGTGTTTGATATCTCTTCTTTTTTAAATTTTTTATTAGATATTTTCTTTATTTACATTTCAAATGCTATACCAAAAAGTCCCCTATACCCTCCCCCCACCCAGCTCCCCTACCCACTCACTCCTACTTCTTGGCCCTGGCGTTCCCCTGTATGGGGAAATTTGCATGACCAAGGGGCCTGAGATTTCTTCTTAATTAAGATAATTATACTTGAGGATTTGTTCCATGAGTTATATAGTTTGTTTTAGATCCATGTATTTACATGTTTTATCGATGTTCTATTAAGACTTACATGTAATTACTAACTATATGGAGTTATTAAAGTAGTGTAAGAATCAAATGTGAAAGATAAATATGTACCATCTCTTCTCCCATAAACTTGCATTAAAATAATAATTATCAGCATAAATATGTTGAGTAATTTTGTTAATTTCTATATTACCATATTTGTAGATCTTGGCTATTATAGCTAACACATTAACTAATGGCATATTTCTAAATTAAAATTCACTTCATCTTTGTTGTTGTCCAGTGAGGGAGAAGACAAGAATATTTAAGCCTTATCATCCTTGCCAGGAAGAATTTTACCAAAATAAGGATAGAGTCCCAAGTATTAGTATTGCAGTTGAATCTTATCCCATGAACTGTGGCTTTAAGGATTTCAGTAGATTAACTGATTGGGTAGGTGACAGATTGCCACAGTATACTTGGTCTGGTTTTGTAATTAAACAAAAAGCCCAAGTCACAGAAGTTTGCTTGAATTAGACTTTCCACAGAGTTCAGATTCAAGCAAAGTAACTTGAGCATCTTTTTGTGCTTATTACTCTGCTGAACACTCCAATTGAAACAATGCCATTTGAACCTGTTTCTGCTCACCAGGAAACTATGGGTCACTTGGAGACAACCAGACATCAATATATAAAACAATTTGAGTTGACCACGGGGCTGCTTTTAATCAGTCTAACACAGTTGCTGGAAGCATCTACTGAATTAGTTTTGTTGAGCCACAAGTTCAATCCCAAACTTAACATCATTGCCCTTGCTGATGTGGCTCCAAGCCAGGGTAGGCAAGAGGCTAACAAAATTTGTCCAATTTACTCCAAGCAATTTGATTTAACTGGCAGTTGTTACCTTTGTGTCCCATCTCCTGACAGGCAGATTTAGAGGATTGCAATATCCATTCAGGCTGTGTGCCAGGGTGTCAGGCCCTAACTGTAACTGCCCTGGCACTCCCTCCTGTAATCTCTATCCACAGCAAACAGATTAACAGTTCACAGGCAAAGCACAGGGCAACAGCTAAAAACCAAGTGTCCTTTTTTGTGTGTGTAAAAGAAGCTCTTTGCTCATTTGAAAATAAATTAAAAGAAAAGGTATGTCCACAATTGGAACAAGATGTAACAGATATTTTTCATTGAATTCAAGAAGATCTATGTAAGTCATAAATCTACATGATTTGTGATTTTAAATTTAGTAATATGCATACATAAATACAAAACGTCAAATCTTAAAGCATCAATTATGATGGCTGTAAATTGTTTTAGGTTTATCCACAAAACTTTTGGCTGCTAATTGCAAGCAAAAAGTTGTATGTGAGAAACTTTATTTAAAATTGTGAATGGTTTGGTTAGTTATCCAGCTGCACAGATGTGTAGACATGGATTATAGTTGTGTTTATGATAAGAATGAGAAAGTATCTTTAAAAAACTTGAATGTTGTTTTCTTACTACTGGGAACTGTATGTTGCTCATTGATGAGACATGCTCACCTCCATTGTTATATTTACAGACTGCTTTTTGTGTTATCTGCAAAGTTCAGAAAAGAAGCTCTTTATTTTCTTCCTTCCTTCCTTCCTTCCTTCTTTCCTTCCTTCCTTTGGTTTTTTTTTTTTTTTTTTTTTTTTTTTTTTTTTTTTTTTGGTTTGATTTTAGAGACAGGGTTTCTCTGTGTAGCCCAGGCTGTCCTGTAACCCACTCTGTAGACCAGCCTGACCTGGAATTCAGAAATCTGACTGCCTCTGCCTCTCAAGTGCTGGGATTAAAACATGTACCACCACTTCCTAGCTATTTTCTTAATGCTTAGGGATTGAATCTAGGGCCTTGGGGTTTGTCAGAGAATATTCTGTGATACTAAATTTTTAATGTATGTCTTTACTGTTTTGTTTAACTCTTTAAGAAACATGCTTACAGATATACTGGAGGTATGGTTCCATAGAGACTCTAAATTCAATAAAATTTATAGTGAAGATTGTCCATCACAACCATACCACTTCTCCACACTTGAGCACATAACTTTATAATATTTCATGCCAACCCATACAGTCTCTTTTTAACCTCATAATATAAAATGTGTTGAAACTATCACAAGCATCTAATCCCCAGACTCTTTTGAGATAGATTTAAGACAATCTCTTAGGTATGAGTTCTCATAAAAAGTGAAATTCTATAGATACAGTGTACAATGATTCAGAATAAAATTTGCATTTCAATGCGAGAGGAGAAAAGTTCGATATCGCCATGAAAGATCAGATTAAAGAGGTTTAAAAAGACAACAGTAGTTGAACTCTGGTTTGTATCAAATACACACACACACACACACACACACACACACACATGTACACACATGCATGCAAACACACACGGTGAAGGAAGAAGACTTCTAGCTGGGAACCTGATGAAGTGAATGATATCCACCAGGAGCTAGCTTGAGTGGCTATGATCCAAACAACTTCATTAAATTACCAAGAATTAAAGTGAGGGGTGGTAAGCATAAACCCTTCACTTTTATGTATAACATGTGGAGGTAATAATGGAATTACAAGTGGTCCAGTGGCTTGGGCAGACACATATTGGCAGGTCTGCTTCCTACAGCATCTAAAGACAACTGCTTGACCTGTCTTCTCTCCATGCCTGCAGCTTTCTTCACCTATCCAATTTTCCTGTCATCTTTGACATCTTTTACTGGGCATTGACCAGAGAAGACAGCTTGGACATGGGTTTAATCTGACAGAAGTCTTTATTAGCTGGCCATTGACTATACTGTGTGATCAGGATACCAGTGTAGTCTTAAGTCTTTCTCAAAGTGAACTATTAAGCACCCCCACCTCACCCCCCAAAAAATCAAAGCATGTTGGAGGTTGACATACTTCAGTTAACAAGAACAGCTCTCCAGGACCAGAAGTCCAGAAGCCAAAAGACAAGGTTAGTATATTTAGAGACTTTCCCAGAGCTGTGAACGTTGATAGAGTAAGTGTTTGTTTTAGTTTGGGCAGGTGGTGATGTCTAAATGTTGAGTTTTACAGCTTGCAAGATTCTTCCATGAACAAATCAGTTGTGCTAAGAACTTGGAGCCTCCTAAGTTCTGGGACCCCATTACACATCCTGAAGTCATTCATCTTCTTTGCAAAGCTTTGTTTTGTATTATAATACCTCTAATATCTAGCATTAATTAAGAAACTGCCTCAAAGGCAAGCCCTCAGATAAAAATAGTGGAAGCAACTTCTTAATCCTCTACCTTCACATATACCTCTAGTTTGTTGTTTGTTTCAAGTTACAAAAGTAACTAGAATAGTGACCTTGGGAGATCACTTCCTTATATTATTAACTGGTTTTGTTTGTTTGTTTGTTGTGTTGTTTGTGTTTGTTTGATAGTTTTGATCAGGAATTCCTTGTTATTGTATTTTCAGTTTAGGCTCTATCTCTATAAGTGAATTTATATTTTTACAAGTTGAAGTCTTACTAGATAGACTCTTACAGTCAGGATATTTTTCCTATTGTTAAAATCCAGATTTCAGAGACTTCTATTTAATAGTCCAAGCTCTTTAAATAGTATAGTAATTTTATCATATTTCTCTCCTTGAAAAACTGCTTCACCTGAATCTCTTCTCCTGAACCTGAATGAGAGCAGAGGGTAACAAATGTACCAAAGCCCGAAGATCATCTTTATTGACATTTCTTCCCCTTAGATCTTTACTCCTCTACTTTTTAACGTGGATTTTTAAATGCATTATAGTCTGAGTATGGGTCCCCTCATCATACTGCTCACAGATCCTCCCCACTTCCCTGCCCTCCCAAATATACAACTTTTCTTATTCCACCTCATAAGAAAACAAACAAGCAGGTGGGCATGGTGTCCGATGGATTTCAATCAAATTCAAATCCAGCCTGATTTACCTAAAGTATTATAGGATATCCAGGGTTACACATGGAAATATTGTCATAAAACAAAACAAAATAAAACAGAACCAAAGAAAAAAAAACCGACAAAAGTAAAAAATACAAAAATAAAAAACCTTAAATAAACAGGAAAAAAAGGACCATAACAGAAACAAACATAAGATAACATAAAAGGAACCTAAACAAACATAAAAAAAACAAACATAAACATAAAAGAAAAATGAGATTAAAATTAAAGTACACCTATAAACCTGGAATAGGACAAAACAAACAAACAAATAAAACAACTAAGCAGAAATACTGATAGCTAAAGAAAAAGCATGAGAAACACACTTGGACATAGATTTGCACACATGGGCATGCCCAGAAATCCCTAAAAACATAAAATGCAAAATTATAACATTTGAGTAAAAGACCTGTAAGGTAAGGAAAAAAAAACAAAAAAGAAAAAAATAAGCATAGACAAACCATTATAAGCCAAAACTCTGTAAAAATACCATTGAGTTTCTCTGGTGTTGGCCATCTACAGCTTGGCATGAGTTTTGGCATAGAGTGGTTTATACAAACACACTGAGACATTGTTAGAGAAAACCAGTATTTCATTTGTAAGACATATCAATTGATATGTCTTGTGGATTAGGTTGAAAACTTGTACCCACTTCCACTCTCAGTGCTAGGACTTAATCTATATCTGGCTTGGACCTATATAGCCCCTCTGTTTGCTAACACAGTCTTGTTGAGTTCATATGTGTATCAGCCCTGCTTTGCTTAGAAGAAGATATTGTCTGTGTTCTCCATTGTTGTTGTCTCTTTAAATCCTTTGCCTCTTCCTCCCTAGGGTTCTCTGAGCTGTGATTGGAGGTAAACCGTGCCGGCATTCCATTTAGACATGAGTGTCCTCCCATGATGCATGCCAATAAATACAAAGATCCACTCCTGGACAGTGTGCAGAGAGTGAGAGAATGCATCACTTTTGAATTAAGCATCATTCAAGTATCTGAGCATGTGAAGAATATATGCAGATGAATTGTCAAAATACGGAACAGGTAATCTTTAGCTCAGTTACTGTTTCTCTGAAACTTTGTGAACCAGGCCTCTGCTGTTCACACTTCTCTTCTTATTCTGATTTTCCAAATGTGAACCAGAATGATACATTCAACTTGTCTTATGTCATCTAACCCTTTTCTCACTCATAGATAGCTCCAAAATCTTCCACATTTATAGTCCACAGAGTTTTCAAAGGCATATATGGCCAGTTGTATTATGGCAATATCAACACTCCTCAATGCCACTCTTCATCATTAGCTAGTGTTTACAGTGTTGTGACAGAATCCTTGACAAATCACATTAAGGCAGAAAGGATTGATTGGGGCTCATATTTTAAAGGAATTGTTGAGACGAAGCCATGCCAACAGGGATCTTAAATGGCTGGTTAGTGTCTTGGTTTTATTTTTGTTGCTGTGATAAAATGCAGAGATAAAAGTAACTTTGGGGGAGAAAGCTCTTATTGAGCTCACAGTTACAGATCAAGAAGTTCAGGAGACGTAGTTCATCACAACCACGGTCAAGAGCACAGAGAAACCAAATGTAACACATGCTTGCATGCTTACTGGGTTGTTTGTGCTCAGCTTAATTCCTGAGGTAATGAGAGTCCAGAATCCTCTACATAGAGACTGGTAGGCTAGGACTTCCCAAGAAATAACCTGATATATTTATATAGCCTATATAATTATGACTGAGTTTGATAGGCACGTGCACAGGTCAACCCAGTGCAATAATCTGTCAGTGAGACTTTTTTATTTTTAACTTTTTTTTATTATTATTAGATATTTTCTTTATTTACATTTCAAATGCTATCCTGAAAGTTCCCTATACCCCCCCCGCCCCTGCTCCCCTACCCACCCACTCCCACTACTTGGCCCAGGCCTTCCCCTGTGCTGGGTCATATAAAGTTTGCAAGACCAAGGGGCCTCTCTTCCCAGTGATGGCCGATTAGGCCATCTTCTGCTACATATGCAGCTAGAAACACAAGCTCAGGGGGTACTGGTTAGTTCCACCTACAGGGTTGCAGCCCCCTTCCGCTCCTTGGGTACTTTCTCTAGCTCCTCCATTGGGGACCCTGTGTTCCATCCAATAGCTGACTGTGAGCATCCACTTCTGTGTTTGCCAGGCACTGGCATAGCCTCACAAGAGGCCGCAATATCAGGGTCCCTTCAGCAGAATCTTGCTGGCATGTGCATTAGTATCAGGGTTTGGTGGCTGATGATGGGATGGATTCCCAGGTGAATCTTATCTCAGGTAGTTCTGGATTGTGTCAAGTAGATAATTTATTCTCGCCCTCACAGTCACAGAGGAATTCTGACTGTCTACTTTAGCTCTTGTTTGGGACTCCTGCTCATAAGAATTGTTGCTACTTTCAGATACACATTCTTTCATCTGATAAATATTTCTGAAAATACCTGATAGGTACATGCAGATTTATGTCCCCATAGAGATTCTATGGCCAGTTAAGTGGACAATGAGGACTAAGCATTACAAATAGCATGCAAAATATTTAAGTAAGAATATCATGGCATTTTTAGAAAATACAAATAATATTGACATTAGAGTAGGACATGTGTGGATATTTTTGGGTAAAGATATTTCATTTCTACAATAAACAACAACAATAATAATGGTATTAAAATATACTGATGTTAATACATGGTGATTGATTTGAAAATATTTATAAAATATATTAAGAAGTCATTATTTCCAGGTGCTGTTCTTAATGATTTCAATATGCTCATGTTGCTGAAAACAGGCCTACGAAGTGAAATTATCATCTAATTTTACTCATGCAATTTCTGAAACAGACAGAAACTAATTTGCAAAAGCTTTCATAGATTTTTTCTGTGGATGAAGAGTAAGTGTACAACATAGAGGTACTGAAGAAATGCTTCTGAAATGGCACCGCAAGTCAGTGGAGAGAATGCCTGGTTCTCAGTTGCCCATAATTGTTCAATTGTTCCCATTGGCATCTCTACACACACACACACACACACACACACATTTAATTTGTGATCTCATAGCTCCAGAAGGTTAAGTCAACAACCACCATAGCAGGAGCCATGGTGAAAGGCAGGGAGATACTGGGGCAGTAACACAGTGCAAGAGACACGGGGCTTTTATCATAGGCTTCTGGAACTTCCAATCCCCTCCCCCCAGGAACAGAACTTCTTTAACAGGGCCAATTGTCCTAAATCTTCACAACAGGTCCACTAACAGTCCAATCATTTAACTAAATTAACCTGTGAGGACTACTCTCATTCAAACCACCTCACTTACACTTTGAAGATGTGGATTTGTGTTTCTGGCTTTATGCTCCTGTGAAAAACATGAAACAACTTAAGAAGGAGTGGCTATTTTTTGTCTAACATTTTCCAAGAACTGAGTATAGGATTGCTTTGCCACCTAGCTCTTACATTTGCATTGGGATTGTGTTATCTGGAACAAGGGAGTTGTTCATCTTTGTGTGGTGAGGAAAAAGAGACCAGAAAGGACTGTCATTCAAACATGCACTTCAAGGATATGTCTGCTGACCTTCTTCCTCCAGTGGGGCCATCCTCCCTGGACTGCCATCACCTAGACATCAAACTTTTAACACATTAGATTTCAGGCAGGATATTTAATATTTTAGCAATCATATCCATAGCCATCATTTTTATTGTGTGCAATAAGATAGCCATTCAATTTGAAAATAAAATATTTTTATCTGAATATAAGTATTAAAATGAATGCAGTTTCAAATCTTAAGAAAACAGGACAGTCCTGAGTAGTCTGATAATTTCTATATAGAGCAAACTGGCCACAAGTTTTCAAAGGCCAATCAGCCTCTGTTTCCTACTATTGGTAGGAAAAGTGTGCCCTGCGATAACCACATAATTTAAAGGGTTTTAAGTCAATTATGATGACAGTAATATAGCCTTGCAATTTTCCCTAGATTGAAACCAGGTGTACATATCATGAGATTCAAAACTTCCAGAGTTTTGAAATTATTTCCCAAATTTTATAAAATAATATGAAATAGTTTTATAATGAATCTAATATCATTCTTGATTATATGTTAACTAGGATTCTGTTATGTTTATTTTCTTTGGGGTAAACTACCTGCCTTCAGTTATGAAAATTGATGAAACAATTGATCTTAATCTTCTACAAAAATATTTGTATAAAATGTATGTTAGAATAGGCCAATGCAAGTATTATCACATGGTGTTTTCAATTTGAGACACTAGACAATCATATTATAGAGAAAGAAACTGTACAAACTTTACATAAAAGTTAAAATATTTTAAATTTCCCAGGCCTTATTCTTTTATTCATTATATATTTGGGCACTTTCAATTTTGGGAATATACAATAGAAGAAAATACACCTAAAGTACATACATTGAATATCTATCCCAACTTTTCTCTACATAACAGAATATAACATATATTAATATGTAGAATGTTTAAAATTCAAGTAAGAATGCGTAACATATTGTTCTCATATTCTGCGCCTTTAAATTTTTTAATGTGCCTGTGCCTAAATAATTCAGCAAGCTGCTTAAAACCCAAGATTATATCTTGGATCCAATAGATGTGAATCTCTCTCCTTCCATTTGTAATGAAGAATAGATTAAAGATTTCACTAATGAAAATGATTGAGATTAATCCAGAAAAGCTAGGACAGACCTTCCCAATAAATAAGCCGGCTTTAAACACGGTTAATCTGATGAGTCAAGGGAGAGTTTAATTAAAATTCTGTCTCTCATTTATCTAGTAGCCAACAGTAAAATATCTACTAAAACAGCTTTCTCTTTGAACATGAGTCTATTCCTCCGTATTTATTTCTGCCTACTAGAAAAGAAATCAACTTTGAATAGAAACATAGCTCCCTTAGGCTTTTATTTTTATATCTGGAAATAATCACTTCTGTAAGGTACTAATAAAGATAAGAGCCTGTTTGTGGACTAGTTGTGTCCCTTATGTGAGATTGCTGAAAGCAGCAGAGTATAAAAATCCTATAGATGCTACACTCCACTCAACCACAACAGGCATTTTAAAGAGGCAAGCTGCAGAATAGCAACATGGAGCTGATTATTATGCCTTTAATCAATGGCTCAGTGGAATGACAAATTATATATAAACAATGAACTGTGGCTCTTGATATATTCAAATGTACACCATTATAGCAGTTGACTAGATCATAACTGGATGATGAGAAATTTCAGTCTACAGAGAAAGTTTCACTTAAGGGAAGAAACAAACAAGCTTCTATCAGTTGCATATTTCCAGGGTTAGTACCCCTAATAAAAAAACAGGTCCAGTAGAGATGTAAAGATTGGTGGATTGTTAGTGTCCACTGAGCATTGACGGGACAATTTAGCAGAACTGATGATACACTGACCTAAAAGTAAAGTAGAAAGTGCTAGAGGACACTTATAACAGACCTCTGGCTTCTATGTACATGAGCAGACACAAATGTGTAAAACTATATGCACATCAAACAAACAAACAAACAAAAAAGTAATTGCCAATAAGACAATCAAAACTGCATCTGAAAATGTATTAGGATAATCAATAGATTGAACTTTTTGTTTCTATTGAATATATTTCAATACATTATATTTTGAGCTATTATATAACCATTCATAACAAATACATTTAATATATCAGTAACAACTTATGATTTCAGACTTCACTCAAACTTCCTATTTTTTCAAGGAAACATGAACTTTAAAATTCATGGAAATCTGGTCAAATGGCAGAAGGTTCACTCATGCAGTGCGAGCCTGCCTTTATCTGTAGTATCTTGCCTTAAAAATGCGTATCAATCCACTAGGTGAAGGTATTTTGTAATCAAATGACCACAAACACACACACATACACACACACACACACACACACACACTTATATACACACACATACACACACAATTACACACACACTCACACTTATACACACACACACACACACAAGCACATATAAATGGAGGATAAAATAAATCACTGTTGAGTTTCATGAGTGCTGGGAATGCAAATAAATCAGTGAATGCTCATTGGAATATATCTATGCTACTCCTAATTTTATTGAACAGAATGTTGAGTTTACAGTCAGAATCAAAGCTTTGTATGACCATCAGGTCAAAGACTATTTTTGATGAATAAATAATGTTTTCAATTCCATGGAAGAAAGAAAATAATAACAACACATAATACATCACAAGATGGAGGTAGAGCATTTGCTTAAATACACCAAAAAGGAATGGCAAAAATTAAAACAATGGCTAAGGAATTTCTCTGATATAGTCACTACCTAGTGAACATATGAATGAAAAACAACAACTTGCAATATATATATATATATATATATATATATATATATATATATATATATATATGTATATGTATAAAGTTACATCTGAGCAGAAAAAATTGTGGATGAAAGTAGAGGGGTTAAAACAGCAAACAAATTCCACTTAGGTCTGTGTGGAATACAGTAGCTACAAGTTCACCTCACTATTGAAAAAAATGTAGCCAAACTGTTAGTCAGTGATGACATTGCTGAGTTTAAGCAGCAGAATTTTCATGGCATAATATTGTAGACTTCAGAAAATATGGATGAAATTATTTATTTATAATTCATATATGTATACATTCATATAAGCATATAGGGAAAGGTATTATTTATACATAAACCTGTAATTATCTATATCTACACTACATATACATATATATGTGTGTACACACATAAATACAATTTTTATGTATGTTTATTACAAAGAGGGGGTAGAAGAAATAAAGAAATGGCATAAGTTACCTACTGAGCCAAGAAGACTAGATTAAGTATTAGAGAGCAGATTAAGGAAAACATAGCTTTGAAAACTTACAGGTCAGAGTCTTCTCATAATAGTTTTTTTTAAAACCTTGATTATATGTTGTTCTATAGCTAATACTTAGTTTATTACCCAGACACTGTACTAGTAAGTGAAGTTATTATATATATATATATATATATATATATATATATATATATATATATACTGTGTGTCCCTTCTCTCTTTCTCATGCATCAATCTAATGTCAGTAAGAGCTTTTAGAGGAAACTAATTCTTCCATTTTTAAACCACTTTCTGTTGATCAAATCCTTCAATTAAATTAGTTTAATGGGTTTTTGTCTAATCCATTTGTCCAAAATTGACATGTGTGATAATGTCATCCCCTGTAATTTTATCTAGAGGAAAATCTGAATGATTCAAAAACTGATTACAAAATACCCATTAAAATGGTTTTATTGAAATTAAATCTACATAACCAAATGCACATTTTAAGATCAACAGTTCGGAAGCATTAATATCAGTCACAATGGTATGCATCTATTACCCCTCATTCCACAGTAATTAGATACCCTAGAAAGAAAGGTACCTTTCCATTTATCAGTCAGTCACTATCTTACCATGATTGCCAGCCAGGGTATAGAACTATCAACTTGCTATCTCTAGGTTCTTCTTTACCTTCTCCAAATACTTTATGTAAGTGCAACAACATGTGTGATTATCATTTGGTATGTTTTCAAGGGTTCACATGAACTGAAAGAATTCTCTTTCAGTTCTCTCTGAATGTCTATACTCCGTCTTCAGGATTGGACTTGAGGTCAACAGAATTGTATGTAGCAGAGGCTTTTTTGTATTCTATGTGATTCTGTTTGAGAGGATGGACACTCTAGGCAGAGGGCATACTGGAGATGTGCTAGCAATAAAAAAATTGGAGATTCTTATCTATTCTATGTTTCCTTTTTTCTCCCTTTTGAGTTCCAAACATGAGGAGAGTCAATTTAGTCTGTTCTGTAATTCTACACTGATGTGTCACCACAGGCCAAATGTGATGGGGTCAGCAAATCACGTACCGTATATACTTGGAACCAAATGGAAAAGCCTCTTGACGAGGTTATAAAACTGGGTATTTGTAGTGATGGGAAGCCGGTAAGCAAAACTGTTTTTGATTCGTTGTTCGTATATGAGTGATAGTGAAGAGACATTGTAAGAATTTGGTTACTGCGTGAATTGGGGAAAAGCTAGGAAGAAAAGCAAAAGAAAATCCAGAAGATTCTACATGATGGGACACGGTGAATAAATGTGCTGAGGGTTCAAAAGAAGAGAAAACAGACAGGTAACAGATATTGAATGTTTTTCCTGGATTCTCATGTAGAAAGGTAGATAGTTTCCTTGGAAACTATCTGTGGTGTCCAAAAGCTGTGCAATGGAGGAGGGAGAAGAAGTCCAGAGCAAAAATGAGGTCTAGACATGGAGACGAGACATGTCCTCCCTGATTTGGGCCTGCATGCTCACATATCTTTAACACCCCAAACACCACCACCATAGAGGTAGTCAGCCTGATGGCCAGATTACAAGACTTCCTTTCTCCTTATAAGAACATGTCCAGCAAGCTCCCAAAATTCCTCTTCATGCAAATGAAGCATCCCCAGTGCCTTGGCACCAGCTAATGTACACTCCCCCCTCCCCCCAAACCTCAACACACTTCACAAATTTTATATAGCCCTTGTTCATGCTCAATAAAGAGAACAGTTTCGCTGAAAAACACCTCCGAAGGAGGCTTTTCCTCCCATACTCATGCCAATGCCAATGCGAAGCAAGATCCGGTGTAACCCAACTTTCTGGCTAGGTTTCACCCCTCTCATTCCAGCCTGAACATCTATAGGGGAAAATAGACCCTAGCGGGCAATCGTCTTTGCTATTCTGAGGCAAAGACTTGCATTCATTTAATTCCAGTTTTGAGACCATGTGGGAAAAAGACTCAAAGTAAGAGTGTATCTCACACCTCAGTCTCAGGGGAAGGACTTACTGCATTATGCATTAAAAGAAGGGTGGGGATCCATCCCATCATCAGCCACCAAACCCAGATACTATTGCACATATCAGCAAGATTCTGCTGAAGGGACCCTGATATTGTGGCCTCTTGTGAGGCTATGCCAGTGCCTGGCAAACACAGAAGTAGATGCTCACAGTCAGCTACTGGATGGAACACAGGGCCCCCAGTGGAGGAGCTAGAGAAAGTACCCAAGGAGCTGAAGGAGGATGCAACCCTGTAGGTAGAACAACAATATGAACTACCCAGTACCCCCTGAGCTTGTGTCTCTAGCTGCATATGTAGTAGAAGATGGCCTAGTCAACCATCATTGGGAAGAGAGGCCCCTTGGTCTTGCAAACTTTATGTGACCCAGCACAGGGGAAGGCCAGGGCCAAGTAGAGAGAGTGGGTAGGTAGGGGAGCAGGGGCGGGGGGGTATAGGGAACTTATAGCATTTGAAATGTAAATAAAGAAAATAATAATAATAATAAAATTCATAAGAAAAAAAAAAAGGGCAGGAGTTCTCTTGGGCCAAGGACAGAACACCCATTTTTACATCTCACATGTCTCCCAAATGTTAAAATGTGAATCCTTATTACACAGTTTTCAGGGGTGCCTGCTGCCATGTGATCCAGTGAGATTTGGGGGGGGGGATGAATTATTTTCTCCACTTCCTCTTCACTCTTTTTCATTTACAGCCAATGAGGTGAGCAGTTTTGCTCCAGCACAAGCTCTTGGCCATGATAGGCCATCTCAACATAAATCCAAAATTCCCAGAAGCCAAAAAAAAAAAAAAGATTATCTCAAAAGTTATCATTCAAAATAAGCATTTTTTCCCCATTAGTTGTTAGCTTTAGGTGTTTGTTATAGTAACACAAAGCTACAATCACAATTGTTTATACATTCTCTCACTAGTGAACATTTGTATCTGTATACAAACTATTGTGAATATGTTGCATTGACCATTGCAATCATTCTGAGTTCCTATATAAAATTATTTGAAATATGCTTCTAAAAATACATATTGGTTCTATGAGAAGTCTTGTTATACTTTCAGGGAAAGTTTCCTTTTGTCATAGTAGCTGAATAATTTCACATTGCTCTCAGTGAAGCATGAGGGTTATAAGTAATATGAAATATCATAGATTATTTTTTTAGTAAAACCATTTATATGAGCTTTGTGAGATCATAAAATGGTATAATTTTGTGGCTTACAAAGTATTTTCTAGTGAATGTTATTCATTTTTGCATGTATTTACATGCACTTGAGGTATCTCCTTTGATAAATGTTTAACTAAGTTCATTTCCAGTGTTTAATGATGTTCAAGGATTTTAATCATAGGACTTTATAATGTACTCTAAGAATTAGTCTCCAGACATACTGTTTGCAAACATTTCTCCTATTGTTTTCTTTAGTGTTTTGACTATATATATATATATATATATATATATATATATATATATATATATAATTGAGAGAGAATAGTGGTAATCAATATGTCTGTTTTCAGGAATTCTCTTTTGTTACTGGATAACAAATTGATATATTCTTCTGGGGGCATAATCACCTCTTTTACTCCCATCTTTACTTGGTTGCTTACGGTTCATTGTGTAGGAGGGAGGCCTCATAGACTTTCTCTATGCAACTTGGCATGTCTTTGGGTGAAATCATTGTTCAGCTCACATTTTGGTGGTCAAGTTGATTTTAGTTTATAGGTATAGTTGCTAGGAATCATAACCTCACTGAAATCCCCTGATCCAGTGGCATGTACAATCTTTTCACCCCATTTTCTGAAATGTTGCCGGATTTTAGGCACCAGAGTGTTTCATAAATAAATTCACTGGGTCTGGGCAACAGAACTCTGTAGATTGATTGGTTGTGGTTTTCTGTAACAAGCTATCTGTTGCAAAGAAAAGTTTCTTTGATGAGCAGTAAAGACTACACTTACCTGTGGGAATAACTAGAGATGCTCACAGACTGTTGTTCGAGATTATGCTGGTTTAGCAAATTAGTGACTGTAGAATCTCTCTACACTCCATGATTACACTAATTCTGAGCAGTTAGCTAGGTTTCCAGTACTAAGCATGATATTCTTGTTGAACAGGTCTTAGGGATAATTAGAGAGCTGTGTTACCATTTAGGTTTTGTGTTCATGTTGCATTATTATCAGGTTATTGTGTCATGTCTTTGATGTGGTTCAGAGGTTTCATACCCAGGTATGTCACCACTCTCCCTTGGGAGCTTATATGGCACTTCCAGTTATCTTGAAATCTAGTTCTTAGAGAGGAGGCAGTCATTCAGGTCAGTCCCAGCTCCAGAGTCTCTGGGCCCTTTGTCTGAAGTACATGTTGTGCAGTAATAGGATTTACCTCCCATCTCTAGGGCATAACCAAGGGCAATAATACGTTTCAGGATTTGGAAGTCTCTCAGACTGCCCTGGCCAACTATTTACAATAATTCTCCTAATGTCTAATATGAGGGGTTTTGTTAGGTGATCATTGGTTCTTGAAGGGAGCACCAAACCCCAGATTAGAAAAGTCCACTAACATTGTTATTTGTTTTTTTGTTTTTTTTAAGTTAATGATATGTGCTAATTTTTACAACTCTATGCATAAGAACGAGTTTTTTTTAATATTCATTTTCTTATATGCTGAATATTCTAAGGAAAGTTATTTTGAATATACATACATAAAACACCCTAATTTTACCTGATGTGTTTATTATAAGATGAATCCCTAACACTAAATGCCATCTGGTTTTATTATCTCTGTTCATAAGGGAAGTGTAATTTCCTTCAGTATTCCAAGTGTGAAGGTTCCTGAAGGAATTGATCACATGTAATTCACTTAAAAAAATCTATTTTCCCTTTTATTGTTACTTTACTTATATGATATATGAACTATCACGTGAAAGAGCACTTTGATAGATCTCTGGTTTGGGTACAATGGGTCTTATTTTGTCACTTTTATCTTCATGACCAAGAAACAGGGCTTTAGAAAGCTACAGAATAGTCTGACAAACTACTGTCCACTTTTTGAATTGTAGAAAAATTTTCATTATGACCTAGTTGGGGCCTTAAGATACACTATTTTCAAGATTTTGTTTTATAATTTTAAAGGAACTTGAATGAAATTAAAGTCAGACTGCTTTCAGATCCTTACAGATCATGTAAAGTGAAAACTCTTTACCTCCCTTTAAGTGACCACACTGTCAATTGGCATTCTATTTTTAAATAAAGGCACATGGTAGTGTGTGTATTTAGCGGACTGTATAATGAAAACTTGAAAATAAAAATACTATGCGATTCATGAGTAATACATGCAAAATATTGGTTTCCAGGTAAGCCCTTTGAAGTGTTTAAATGCAAAGATTTTCACTTTAAAATAGGAGTTTCTTCACTCACACTTTTGCTAATTGTAGATCCAAAAGACATTTTATTTACTTACTGTTCATTCATGCAGCATAATTTTAATTTTGTCACTTGTGCCAAACATCATGAATTATAGGTTTTTGTCCAAGTTACTTACTATGAACGTAATATATTCATTCTGCACGATAAGGCATTTACTCCGAGGAATTAAACATATAATTCAATATGATTTATCAAGTAAGTCATGCAATCATCATGGTTACTTTTATATACAATTATTTCCAGAAATTATTGCTTACCTTTTATTACTCTTGATTGTATATGTAGACTCATGGTACATCATGAGACTACAAGATTAATTAAAAATTGCATTTCTATATGCTACTGCACATTCAACTTTTACAAATATCTGGACAAACTGTTCTTTGGACTTATTTATGGAGTTAACCTGGTCTTATCTGTTTGCTGGTCATAAATTCATTTTTTAATTACTTAAGTGTAATTGTTATCCTCAAGTCTACTCTTAATTTTAACTATATTCAATAATTACTTCCATTCTTTTAAGTATTACTATCCAGGCACATTTAGTGTCTTTCTCATTTTGACTGATGCAATATTGATGCTATTGTCTGACACCCGCCCTTCCCCAATGTCTCCATGTTCTTCAATGCTCTCTGATCACACTTGTGACTATATTGAGGATATCCCTTCAGTAGCTAAACAAAATTATCATTTAAAATAGAAACACAAATTATATTCTTCTTCCTTTCCTTTATTTTTCAATTTTCTTACTTCTCATTTTATTTAAAAGAAAAGATGAGAAATCTTAGCATAACCTAGAAAGACCCAGATTAGCGTGATACCCTGAGCACACAGGGTCCTGACTTGATCACTTACTTTTTTTCTTTAATCACATGTGTCAATCACTAAGATCCCTACTCTTCACCCTCCATTTTCAAGCCTCCCTTCACTCCTTGCCCTACATTTTTCTTTACTCTTCTTGTGCTTCCTAGATTTTGTCTCTGTCCACTTTCCTCTTTCTCCTCCTTTTCTTCTCCTTTTGCTATTGCAGACTCTTTTATATTTCCTCCTCCACTTCTGGTTCTTCTTCGCCCTCTGTCTTCAAATGCTATCTCTCATTGTCTTACTATTTTTACTATCCTCCTCTTCCCCCACTTCCTTTCCCCTTGATCACATTGTCTCTCTCCTTTTCATTTTTCCTACTTCTTTCCCTGTTTCTTCCTCTTCCCTCACACCTTCTTTTTCTTCCTTTTCAAATAGACCAAAAGCAATCTAAACACAAAGATATTTATACATAGCTGCTTCCGTCAAACATTTTTTCTTCATTGTATACACATCACAGTTCTTTCCTCCACTTGGTCACTGCTCTCCAGAAACATGAACTTATCTATTGGACTGAATTTAAAAATTCTTTCAACTTTTATTTTATATATTTCAAAACGATATTGTATGTATGAATTATTTACCTTAAATACACAATTCTTTCAAATATCCATCCTGGCAAAATGACAAGTTTATGAACTGAAAGGGAAATTTCATAGTCACATAAAAATTCTCTCCTTTGAGCTTTTATACCTATCAAGTAAAAACATACTGTTTATAAAATTGCATCAGGTCTCCTAAGTACCATAGACATATAGGTCAGAGGACAATATTAACATGTAGACCCTATATTAGTCTATCTGTGGTAAGGTGGTAGTAAACTTTTTGATAATAGACTTTACATGTCTAACCATTAATTTCCTATACTTCGCAGAGGAGAACCTGGAATTACAACTTGAAGCAAACATGAAAGGGTTAATATTTCATTTTGAAGTCATAAATTAAGATAATATAAGTTATATGTCCTCTGAATTCATATATGACATTTTCCCATAAAGAGAGGAGAGATCTGATATAAATTCAAATGTCACCAAAATTTTACATAAAGTCTGGAAGCAAGAGGTTAACATCCAAAAAAGAAGAGAAGGGACATATTCCAAAGTTCCCAGATCTCCCCCATCACTGGCAGCCTGTTAAGTGCATTTTGGTAATTTTGCCTGGCCATTAACAGAAATTCCTGAGAAGTTTGGACACTCCATTTCCTTGTGAGATAATTATCCATGTACATGGGGTTACCATAGAGAGCTTATATAATAAAAAAGAGGAAAAATGGATGTTTTCTACAGCAGTCTTTTTCCAATATATATACCACCACCCCCCTCCAAAAACATAATGACTCAGCTAGGCTGCAAGCTCACAGGTTGGACATGCTTTCTTCAACAATATCCTTAGCCTCCCTCAGGCTTTCTCTCTCTCTGTGTGTACGTTCTTTTTTATCTTTGTTATTATAATATGTTTAATTGAGAGCAATAAATATTTGCTATTACTTTATGACACAGAATAAGATCTAACGTGGCTATGAAATACCTCACTGGTATATAGATGAATGTATCCGACAGAATCAAAAAAATACATATGTAAACAGCTTACATGCAAAATGAACACGAAAATGACCCTTGTTCAGTCGTGTGTAAATCCTTCCTCATTGCGTGGCATTTTATGTGGCCAAATTTTCTAAGCTTAATCATCCCTCAAGCCTAGTTTAGTGACAGTCTTGGAATTAGCATTTCATTAGCACAGCAGCATAACTTACTGCAGCCAAAAGTTAGCTGAGCTACTTTGAAACAAATTATAGCCCCCTTTGGAAAAGGATGCACCCGGGCTAAGATAAAATATAAAACTTTAAAATATTAGTAATAGCTTGTAAATGCAACTTTTATTTGGCAGATGTAATTGTTATATTGGAGGCTTATTGTTGAATAAGCTCTCCCTTTCTTCTTCATGAACTCTGACTGACTGGTTCAACTCTGCTGTCCTGGCACAAACTCTTCTTCAAGCTGATTGATTCAACCTGGCTATTCTAAGCTTTTTACTGAATTGCTCTGCTTAAGCTCAAATTAATTCTGGCAATTTGGTCTAATCTTCTTGCTTTTTCCTTGGGTTCACCTGCCTTTGCTGACCTGCACTGAATGAATAAACTGACAAAAGAATGTAACTCCTGTGTACTGAACTTACTACATCTAACTCATCTCCACTCCACTGCACTGACTGAACTTACATTGACTCCTATTCTGGCTTCACCAGTGCCGAGCTTGTTTTCTCTGCAACCCGTCTCTGTAAAACTTTCCCTGTAAAGCGGTTGATGAAAGATTTTCTAAGCAAATGGCCCAAAGAAACAACCTATTGCACCTATTCCAACATCTAACAAATATACTTCAAACCAAAAATTCAAAAGAGATGGAGAAGAAATCAGATACCAGTCAGACAGTGGTGGTGCATGCTTTTATTCCCAGCACTTGAGGCAGAGGCAAGCAAATTTCTGAGTTCAAGGTCAGCCTGGTCTACAGAGTGAGTTCCAGGACAGCCAGGGCTACACAGAGAAACCCTGCCTGGAAAACAAAACAACACACACACACACACACACACACACACACAAAACAAAAAACCACCACCACCACCACCACCAACAACAACAAAAAACAAAAGAAAGGACGGAAGGAAGGAAGGAAGGAAGGAAGGAAGGAAGGAAGGAAGGAAGGAAGGAAGGAAGGAGGGAAGAAAGAAAGAAAGAAAAAGAAAGAGAGAAAGAAAGGAAGAAAGAAGGAAATCAGATGACTCTTACTCATCAAAGTAAAAATCCACCAAGAATATGTTTCAGTTCTCAGTATCTACGTCCCAAATGCAAAGGTACCCACATTTATATAAGAAACATTACTAAATCTGATATAGCACATCAACACTAACATATTGATAGAAGTGAGATACTTCAATATCCCTTTCTCACCAATGGGCAGCTCATTCATACAAAAACTAAACAAATTACAGAGGTAATAGATTTTTATGAACTAAATGGACATAAAAGATATCTATAGACCATCTCACTCCTGTCTTGGGAAATCCTGCAAAGGAAGAGGAGGAATGACTGGAGGAGCCAATAGGATCAAGGACACCATAAGATCACAGCTCACAGAACCAACAGACCAGGACTCACAGGGCTCACCAAGATCGAGGAGCCTGTATGCATGTGACCTGTGTACTCTGAAAATATGTAATAGTTCTGTAGCTCGGTGTTCTTGTGGAATTGTTAACAGTGGGATCATGAACTGACTCTGATTCCTTTACCTGCATAATCCTCCTACTGATTTACTTTGTCCAGTCTTGAAATGAGAAAATATACTTCATCTTATTGTAGCTTCTTATACCATAGTTGGTTGAAGTGCCTGGAAACCCTGCACTTTTCTGAGGGGAGATGGAGGGCAGGTGGATATGGGAGTAAGGGATAGGTGAGGGGGAGGTACTGGGGGTAGGGAAGAAGGGGAAAGTGCAATTGGGTTTAATATATGAGAGATAGATTAAATAAATAAATAAATAAATGCATCACATTAATAGAAGGTATGTGTCTTTAGCCTTGGACAAATAACGGGTATGGGATGATTATTTTATTATAATTTGTGTGGAAATAAATGTGCTAAATGAGTGTGCATATCTCAAATCCCTGTGACAATGTCTACAAATGTCCTGGAGCAGCACTACCAGCTTAAAAGTATCCTCAATCAAAGAATTCTTCTTATTACTATTAGTTCTTCTTATTATTATTAAAATGCTTACAAGTACAAATGATCTGTTGGACTATGTGTTTTGTTATTTGATTGGCTAGGAGATACAGGTTGTTATACTCTTTCTGTACCATATCTCTTAACCTGTCTTCCAAATTCATCTTGCTTCCACTAGTAATCACGATTCTTTACACAGATGTTTACTAACATTCCATATTCCTCCAGACAGCTATCAATCCCTTTTTCTCTCCCATTTGATTTTCCTTTATCTATGTTTTCCCCTTATTCTACCTTCCGCATTTCCTTTTTACTACATTTCAGTCATGATTTCTCTCTTTCTCACTTTCGTCCTCTCCCTTTCTCTCCTCTTCTGTCCCTCAACCCCACCTCCACACACTTACCCATCACTTTCCTTTCTAAGTTTGGCAGTAACCATGGATTTTTGCTTCGTGACTTGAGAAATAATATAGCCAGAAGCCTCATTCACCTGAAATCTTGCATCCCTATTGTGATAGATTTCTCCTCCCACTAAGAATCAAAATAAACCTTTGGTTATTTGCTTTCCAGTCTGGCTTTAAACTCAGAGGTTCACCTGCCTCTGCAACCTGAAAGCTGGCATTAAGGGCATGCACAGACTCGCCCAGGTAATATAGTGTTCTTAAGCTGTTTTACTCTGATGTTTAATTCTAGAAATTTGACAAATAACTGAAGATGTTTTACAGGGTGTGTTCAGAAATTATTTCCTCATTTACTTTTTCCTATGTATTCAGTTTTTTTTTAAGTACTGCTTTTCATCTTTATGCATTACTACAATGGGTCATGTGAACCTGTGTATATTCTCCTATTTTTTGTTGTATTCCATTACCAAACGAAGCTACATGAAATAGGTCAGTACATTTCAAATGAAATGTACTTGAATGACATGAAAAGTTATCATATCAGCTTTTAAATATCTTTAAAATTCTTTGAACTGACCCTGTCAGTATTCCTCAGTGTTTTGAAACTGACTCATGTTCTATTGAGAAGAGAAACACTCCAGGGATTTTACATGAAGAACCTCTCTAGAAAATTATATATGGAACATTTTTAAAAATAAGTTATACCTTGGAGCGATTCAGATCATTGTGTCACTACAAATGAAAAGGTCGTGGGCTGACATGCCATTATACATGCTTTTAAGTTTGAGATACACTGATTTTGGCAAACAGTGGGCTAGTGCGTCTATACAAAGTGATTCCCTGGACGTGATAACTGCACACCACAATCAGGATGGTTCTCCAGACATTTGTTAGAAATATTTAAATACATGAAATGTGAACTTTGTAACATAGGAAATGCTGTACAGGGAGTGCACTCACACATATAATAGAGAGGGTAATTCTATAACTATATTTCTAGGAAACTTGTGATTCTACACTCATTTTTAGCTCATCAGCTTTTGATTGCTGCTTTCTTCCACATGTAGCCACTTTCATCATTTGTTTTTTAGGAAAAAAAGGTAGCTTTGGAATGATGTAAGATGATAATATCTTAAAACAGAATTGTTTGTGTTCTGTCATTAAAATCCAAAGTAGTATAAACATTCTAAATAGTTGTAGTGATTCTTAGGAACCTGAAATCAATCTGTCTCAAGATTCAGGAAAATCACCCTTGAGCATATACCCAAATAATGCTTCATTCTATTAGAGAGACATTTGATCAAACATTTTCATTGCTGCTGTGTCATAATAGCCAAAAAATAGAAAAAAAAAAAAAAAAAACAGATCTCTGTCAAACTGAATAATTGATAAGTAAAATGTGCTACATTTACGCAATGTAATATACTTAGCTATTTAAAAAATAACATCATAAAATTCACAGATAAATGGATGGAAGTAAAAAAAAAAAAAAAAAAAAAAAAAAACAGTCATTCTGAGTGAGATATGCCTTACACAGAAAGAAAAATTTGCTTAGGTGTGGATGTTAATTGTAAAGCCATTAGTTCTCAAGTTATAATCTGTCCGTCTAAGAGGTTATATAGAAAGAAGAATAACCAGAAAGTCGGTTTGCCTAGGAAGGGGAAATAGAATAGATAGTTATAAATTGAGTCGATGAACAAGAGGGACAAACAAGGAGGGATATGGGAAAGGAGGCAGAGAAAAACTAGGGGAGAGGTAACTAAAATTAAGGGTAATTTGAATGAGGTATAGAAAACTAATCTAATAAAAAATTTCCTGAAGCAAACATATAGAAAGTTGCCCAAAATTAAATCTTCAAATAAAGGAGGAAATGACCCAAAGTTTGCCATCTCTCATAAACAAATGAGGTTTCAGTAGAGGGAGGGGAATGGCATAGGGGGTTTCTGAAGGGGAGACCTGGAAAGGGGAAAACATTTGAAATGTAAATAAAGAAAATATACATAAAAAGTCAAAGTTATCCAGAGAAAACTTTCTTAAAATTTTCAATATTTTATTTTAACAAACACACACACGCACACACACACACACACACACACACACACACACTACTGAAAGAACTAAATTTATCCTAAATTGGATTCTGTGTTTCAATTGCAGGAAACATGCTTGACTTAACAGGAGTATTTGTTCCACTTTAACTTTTATGACTTTAATATTCATTAATGGCAGGAGATAAACCAAAGCTTCACAATCACTTGTTTTTAATATGTCTGTATTTAAACTGAGTAATTAAAATGTTTTAATTACTATATAAATATTTGAAGTCATTTTATGCTTATTGAAGTGGAGAAAATAAAGCAAATGTTCCTGTAATTGTCATGGAGGGCTTTCTTGTCAGTTCAGTTTTGATTGACATCTCTATCTTATATATTTTGATGTAATTTGTGTATTTTATTTATTATACAAATATTTACTTTATATACTCCAATTGAAATAATTACGTATCAAAATTTGCTTTTTAGGAATTTTGCCAAATTTGACATGAAAATCTTTGCCAGGAGATAATGCAAGAGTATATAAACAAAAATTTTTAAAAAGCTTCAAGAAATATACATTTATTCAGGTGGAATTGTATATGTATAAATATGCATTGATAACAGGCTTTGCAATGTTTAATATACACATTGTACAATGAAGTCTGCATTTTATATTTCCTTTAAATTAAAACCCTTTTAACAATATCCGTGCCAGAATTTATTCATTTCTAGAACTATTTGAGTTTTAAGTTGGTGTCTAAATCTAATAATCAAAATGACTGTTGCATTAGACTCATAAAAATTTCCTGTTAATTTATAAATACCAAAAGTATATAATTAATAACTTCAAGGCCAGGTAGTGGTGGTGCATGCCTTTAAGCCCAGAACTTGGGAGGCAGAGGCAGGCAGACTTCAGAATTTTAAGCCAGCCTGATCTGCCGAGTAAGTTCCAGGATAGCCAGAGCTATACAGAGAAACGCTGTTTTGAAAAAAAAAAAAAAAAAAAAAAAAAAAAAAAAAAAAAAAGAAAAGAAAAGAAAAGAAAAGAAATAATCAAGCTTAGGGCTGAAATCAACCAAGTGGAAACAAAAAGAATTAAAAGAATTAACCAAATCAAGAGCTGGTTCTTTGAGAAAATCAACAAGACAGATAAACCCTNAGCCAGACTAACTAGAGGGCAGAGGGACAGTATTCTAATTAACAAAATCAGAAATGAAAAGGTAGACATAACAACAGATCCCTAGGAAATCCAAAACATCATCAAATCCTACTATTAAGGCTATACTCAACAAAACTGGAAAACCTGGGTGAAACGAACAACTTCCTAGAGAGATACCAGGTACCAAAGTTAAATCAGGATCAGATTAA
>NC_034602.1:51258203-51270574 GCF_900095145.1 Mus pahari
GATATAGATACAGAGACAAAATTTACAGGTAAGATGAAAGGATGGACTGTCCAGAGACTACCCCACCTGGGGATCCATCCCATCATCAGTCACCAAACCAGATACTATTGCACATGCCAGCAAGATGCTCCTGAAGGGACCCTGATATTGCAGCCTCTTGTGAGGTTATGCCAGTGCCTGGCAAACACAGAAGTGGATGCTCACAGCCAGCTATTGGATGGAACACAGGGCCCCCAGTGGAGGAGCTAGAGAAAGTACCCAANGAGCTGAAGGGGGCTGCAACCCTGTTGGTGGAACAACAATATGAACTAACCAGTACCCCCTAAGCCCGTGTCTCTAGCTGCATATATAGCAGAAGATGGCCTAATCGGCCATCATTGGGAAGAGAGGCCCCTTGATCTTGTAAACTTTATATGACCCAGCACAGGGAAAAGCCAGGGCCAAGATTTGGGAGTGGGTGGGTAGGGGAGCTCAGGGGGGGAAGGGTATAGGGAACTTTCGGGATAGCATTTGAAATGTAAATAAAGAAAATATCCAATAAAAAAATAAAAAATAAAAAAAAGTCATTTTCCTCTTTTTATGTACATAGAGACAAAGTCAACGAACACCTTTGGTAAATAAAATATTATACATGAATTAATAACTCATGTTTTTAAACAGGGGCTTATATCTCTCTTTACATAATTTCACAGTTTTGCATGAATAGATTCTTGGAATCTAACTAACTGAAGCATACTTTGATGGCCAGAGAATGATGGGATAGTTTTATTTACTGCAGAAGGAAAAAATAACTACATTTACAACATATTTTTATAGCAACAAAAAGTCATAAAGCAGTGCAAGGAGATCACAGCTTACTGCATTAACCAAATAAAAGAAGTCAACATGTTATCACTACAAAAGACTGATTATCAGGCCAATCATTGGATAAAGTCATTCAACTCTGCCTCCATTATATAGCAGATGTCTATCATATTCCTACTGATATACTTCCTATAAATGAAATAAAGTATGACTTATTTATACAAGAAAAGTTAAGATACATGTTATGAAACAGTGGAGATGGATCAGAATGTGACAATTGTAAATTCATTCTTTTCTATTATCCTGCTAAATTTATTACCAACTGCCACCGTTACAGAAGTTTTTATGTTATCCTAAGGAATGTTATTCCATACTATGAACATACCTGTGAAAGTATTATAAACTCTTTAATTTTTTGCTATTCAGTAAAAATTATAAAAAATTGTCCACTTTCGAATTGATATTTGAGGCATACACACACACACACACACACACACACACACACACACACACACACACATATATATGATTTTTCTCATTTATATGAAATAGATAATATCTTAAAATAGATAATTAGATTTCATTTGAGTAGAATACATGAACTTAGCTGTGGCATAATTTAGTGGGTACTAAGGATACAACAGAAATAATTAGACACATTCCACTTCAGTAGGCTCACTCCCTGATGGCACACTTCAAACAAATTGCTGTTGAAAACTAATTGGAATTGAAATAAAGTCTTGAGTATCAGTAAATCTTACAGCTTTCTTACTCATGGGTGTGATTAGTCCTTAAGTCATATAAGATTCATAATTAGAGATTATAATGAAATTCTACTCAATTTGTATGGTTTTTCTTAGAATGGGTTATTTTAAGGATTACTAAAATGAAAACAATAGATATGTCTTATTCTCTGGGATCACAAAAATATTAAATATGGCATTTCACTGGTTTTGTTTCCTATCCATCTAAACAAGAGATATCTTTGTTGGGTTAATAGTTTACATGTGCAGTTTTGAAGTGAGATGAGAGGCATGCAGTTAAATATGAGTTTAAGTTTTAGTTTGGTTTATCCATAAAAGTATGTATTTTATGTGTAGAAAGAACAAATAGAAGAGCTACAAAGGATCCTGTAGCAAGGAAGAACCAAAAAGTTTGCTTCAATATTTTAAGCATCTAAAAAGTAATTAAAGTGATTTCAATGCATACAAGAAAAAATTAGTTCAAAGAAAGTTCTGATCACAACTTAGGCTAGTAGTTTCAGAGATGAGCACCAGCATCAGAAATGTGATCGAAGGGGTAGGGGGAAGCAGATAACTTAATGACATTTTCTTCTAGTGATATTGATAGACTGTCTATGCAATGGTTTGGAAGTTGCATAAGGGTATAAAATTTGGCTGTAATATTTCTGAGTTAGTAAAAATATTTTGTAAATGGTAATTTGAAATTGCACTTTAATGATGAGAACAAGGAAAAGATCTTGAACAAAGACAAACATGCATTAGTAAGTAACACATTGTTGGGGTAGAGATTGAGATGAAATATTATCAAAATCTTAGAATCATTATACTGGGACACAATATCAATTAGCTACTGAAAATGTTAATAGTAAATTTCTTGGTTTAAACAGAGGGATGTTTCAGCAAAATTCCATAGGGGAAAAAAAACACTTAAAGTTGGATAAGAATAAGGCATAAAGGAACTAAAATATTGACTAGAATATTTTTTAAAGAGTGGCACGAATGAATATGTTTTTTCAGAACTATCATGCATGTCACTATTTTATTTAACCTTTATTTTTGAGATAGCATGCTTAATAGACAAAATATTTAGTATTGGAATAGTATTTTCATTGTATTCCAAATCTGTGTAGGAATAAACACTAATAGACCATTTTATATTCGTAAGGTACTACTTAAAATGAAAAGGTTTTTGACCAATATTGTGCCATACATGGTATGAGGGGGAAATAAGGAAAATTAACTATCCTACATTTGTAAAAATAGTTTAAAACTTGAGACCATCACAAAAACAAGAATACTGGAAGAGAGGACCCACTGCACCTAAGAGATTCAGAAAGTTAATACTGAGAGTGCTACAGACGAGTGACTCTGACTCACTGCTAAGAGGGAAGAATTAAGAAAACACTGTGAGTGTCCTTACCAGAAGAAAATTGAGAATGACTTGCCCAAACCTGGAGAAAGTACTAAAAGATCTACAACAAAAAGGTTACCCTTATACTGCAACAAAAGCAGAGGCATAGCCCTAAGGAAGGGAGAGAGAGTTGGAGCCAACTAACGACTGCAGGGAGAGGAACAAGAGTCCCAGAGGTGACACCCCTCCTCCCAATAGCTAATCCAATACAAAGTTGTAATCTACCAAATCTTATACATATAATCCACAACATGCATGTACACACACACACACACACACACACACACACACACACACACAACTATAAAGTCAAAGGAAAAAATGGCAATGAAATTGAGAATAGGGAATTTACAAAAAAGAGCCAGAACAGAACATGGGTGAGACCTGATGGGGGAAAGACAAGGCAAGCAACATACTTTAATGCATTTATAGATTGTTTTTTAATGTCCATTATTAATGCCAAGGAAAGTAAAGAATAAAGAGCAGTGTGTCAATGTAATAGTTGGGTTTGGTTTCTTGTTGTTGATTTTTATTTAACTATATTAGATTGAATATGCCAAACTTCAAAGTAGGATGCCACTAGATTTTCAAACCAAAGATAAGAATTTAAGGAGGTGTGGATAACATAAGAAATTTCCAGAATGTAATTGAATCTAAGAGAAATGAAGCAATGTAGGAAAGATAAAATAGTCTCAGGAAAAATTTAAAGTTGTGTTAAATTGTATAAGTATTTGATTATTATTGTTTATAATATACATTGCAATAAATATTGAAAACTGATATAAATTATTTAAATGTGCATATATCTCACCTAAAATGTGCTTCTATATTATACTAATATAGAGAGTGTATACATGTTGTCATAAAATAACTAGATAGATGAGAGGTAGATGACAGATAGATGAGAGATAGATGATATATAAATGTTAGATAGATAATAGATGGTAGATAGCACAGTTTAATAGTATATCTATATATGCAGTAATCATTTGATACAAAATTAGTCTTCCCTGGGGGTTTATAGACAGGAAATGTTCTCATTATATCCTCAATAGAAAACAGATTAATTTTAGTTTTGTTTTAGAAACAGTTTTATTTAATTATTCTTTTCATAATAACTTTTGGTGGCTCTAATTTTTAAAAAGGTTTGTTTAATAATCCACAAATATTATAAGCACTGCATTATTAATTTATTTATTTTAGATGTACCTCTGCTTAACAAGGTATATTACCCTTTGATTCCAGTTAATTGTGTCTTCAAATAGTGATGTGTTATCATCTTGCATTCAGATAAACATATTTCTTACTTATTTTTCTGTGATTTACCCTGATGCTTACTTTTATTCATTTGAATCATTTGACATGGTTGTTTTATCAAGTAATACATAATTTACATTAAATTATTTGAAAGTTACCTTATAGCTTGCTAAATAGATGTCTCCCATAAAATGTTCTATTTAAGGAAATAAACAATATGGCTGACTGCTCTGCCCACCAATATTACCTATGTTCTCATTCCAGAGGCTAAGATGTTCATCAGGCAGTTGAATGCCATGTACTATTTACATATTTAGTATTTTGTAAAATACTCTCATCTCTGTTTTCTATGCCCATAATTCTGATGACTAACAAGAACCGTCATCAGACAAGGTGTATGACTATTATAGTAGCTTGAGTTCCTTTCTCCCTTGTAACTCTCTAATATGATATTCTTTCTATTACGTGGTTATTTAAGCGAAGGTCTTTCTTCCTTGCCTTAGTTTCATATTTTTACCTCTTTCTCACATGATAACCAGAGGGATGCCATGCAGTATGTGTGTACTCTTATTACATCCTCTTTGTGCAATCATAATTAAATATAATAGTGCTTCCCTTGTGATGAACAAAATCACTACAAATTATGTTGATATATGTGATGTCTTCAAACTGTTCCTCAAAAATATTAGCATAAGCCAAGTATGTTTATTTAGTATGTTTTATCTGTATTTAACATAAATATCATTGTCTAACTTTAGTTTAAAACAAAGGAAAAATATGACATTACAAAAACTTGGTTTTTTTGTTTTTGGGGGTTTTTTTGGGGGGGGATTTTTTAAAATTATTTTTTCTCTTCTTTTTATACTCCAGATTTTAGTCCCATCTTGGTACTCCCTCCAACTGTTCCACATCCCATACCTCCCTCCCCACTTCTGTTTCTACAAGGATGTCCCAACCCCAACCCCCACCAGACCCCTAAGCTCCCTGGGGCCTCCAGTCTCCTAAGGGTTAGGTATATCATCTCTGACTGAACCCAGACCCAGCAGTCCTCTGCTGTATATGTATTGGGGGCCTCATATCAGCTGCCTGGTTGATGATCTAGTGTCTGAGAGATCTCAGGGGTCCAGGTTAATTAAGACTGCTGGTTCTCCTACAGGGTTGCCCTTCTCCTCAGCTTCTTCCAGCTTTTCCCTAATTCAACTACAGGGGTCAGCAGCTTCTGTTCATTGGTTCAACACAAATATCTGCAGGTGACTCTTTCAGCAGCTGCTTGTAGGGTCTTTCAGAGGGCAGTCATGATATATATATATATATATATATATATATATATATATATATATATATATATATATATATGGCTGTGTGTGGGAAGAAATTTCCTACTGGTTTTCTTCTCTTTGCAGACTCCTAAAACATGGATAAAGCCACATTGTTATAACATTTATGTATTAATTTTAGGGTTATATTGGCCAAAATATTATTTATATTATATTATGTTCCATCCATGTTTATTTTGCAAGTATCTTTTGTTTCAAATTCATGATTTTGCTTGTGGAGGCCATAAGAAGTCACTAAATTCCCTAAAATTAGAGTTCAGGTGGATATAAGCCACAGTGTGAATGCTGACAATTAAACTCAAGTTCCCAGAAATGTAAGCAGATGCTCTCAACTATTTAGCTATCCTACCAGTACCCTCTAAATTGATTTTCATGGAACATATCAACCCATATTCTACATATAACTCTAATACAGGAGATTACATTGATACAGTTACTGATCATTTTTTTCTCTACACATATATTTATTAATATATTTAGAAGTGTTTTTCCTCTAAGAAAAAGCATCTAAAGGGAGTGAGAAGAGAATAAGATGTCTAAGTGAGGTATGTATGGTTGCAGTACATTGTACAAACATAAAAACTGTCAAAATAGAAGACCATGTAAAATTTATTTAACTTGGTTACATATTATGTAAAAATTCAAGTACAGTGTATTCAAAATTATTTTGTAAATTTGTGTTGACTACAACTAGTCCCTCATTAAGTGTGAGATTGGAATTCTGATAGACATGACTATATATAAATATATATAAATATAAATATATAAAAATATAATATATATATTTCTATATAATACATATTATTTAGGATTTTTGTTATGTTTTATGTTACTTATATGTGTGTGTGTACTTAAAGAAGTAACATGACCACTATTTCTATTATTTTAACAAATACTGAGTCTTAAATACAGAATTTGACTACCAATATTAAAAAAAAATTAAAAGAAATAAACATGGAGAAATCTGCATTAATTTATCTCTACAGTAGGACTATGGTTGTTGAAATGAACTAATTGATTGAGCTTCCCTATTTATGGTGGTTACTTTAATTCGTTTGCTTTCTTTTGTTTTTGATATTTGGTTTTACATGAGAAAAAATTCCATTTAATGTAGTCCAAGTTCTACTGTTTTATGGTGAACTGTTTATAATGTAATATCTATGAGAATGTAATTTGATCATCCCTAATAGATAATGAATTATATCTTACTAATTGACTGAAATTCCTTTCTAGAGAATTATAAACCATAGCATTTTCTCTGGAAAAACCGAGGTCAATATATACTCTTTTTATTTTCTTGAAGGAGCTTAAACTCGCTTATGGATGGAATTCGTTGTTGAACACTTTGACACCATTTCACTTGATCATATTTTGCAGGATTTAACAAACCCATCCCATCTGACTGTGAATTCTTAAGGAAATTCTATTCTGTGATACTTGAATTTTCCAGCAAGGAAATACTTGTCTTGATTGCTGATTTGCCTATTGACATTTGAGGGTCTTGACATATCTGTAATTCAAGTTAAAGAATCATGATGATATGTAAGTATACATAAACATATAATTCTTCAGCTTTTTTCTATGAGGCCAAATATAAAAGAGAGAACATTTATAGAATCAACCTTTAGTTCTTAGAAAGTATAATTTCTATTTAATTTCTACTCTTTATCACAAATTTATTGATGTTGAAATAATATCTGAATAATATATTTAGGAGGAGGGCAACCTTCATAATAATGTACTTTTAGATTTTTTTAAAAAATTTTTTGGCAAATGCTTTTTATTGGTTGCAATGGTGGTTGCCCACCTGTTCTCATGAAAAAGTTGAAACAGAAATATGAATGAAATTTTCTGCTTCTCAGTGGATAATGAAGTCAATGTTATTCACAACATATTTTGAAGCTAAATATTATGGCTTTCTTTCTATTGCTTTCCAAACATCTTAAAGTCAAAATTAATGTCTGTTTTTTCTTTACTACTTTTACTGTTATAGAAGAAAATATGCACTGACAAAATCAAGGTAGTAGAGTAAGGGTTAATTTTGGTTAACACTATAAGATAAGAAATTCAAGGTAGCAAGGACTTAAGGCTTCCTTCAGGTCTGAACCAGCACCTGAAGCAGACGTGGGGTGCTAACTCTGCACCTACTCGCACAACACTCGGAGCCCAGCTCCCAGGTGCTCTGAAACATCCAGGGTTACAGTATCTCTGGATCCCAGAGAAAGCTTGACTCCCAGAATCGGACACACCCAGAACCACTGGAGCTCTAACATACTCAAGAACACCGTTGAGGCCACAACATCTTTCCAGACACCTGGTATAACTGGACTACCACAGGAACCAGGAAAAGAGAAACCCCCTGCCTAGCCAGAGGCATAGATATCTTACAGCTTGCACCTATGTCCAGAGAAGACCCTTGGCTCTGGCTTCCTGCCCACTCATGCAACAACCAGAGAAACCTTGACTTCCAGGATGTCTGATACTATAGGACCTCAGGAGCTTGGTGATATCAGGATTTAAGGATCCCAGAGGCAGCTTGACTCCCAGGAACTTTGACACACACAGGATCTCAGGGCAGATCAGGAGTCATAAATGTACGCATTAACAACAGAATACAAGAGAGAGAAGTGAGAATCTCAGGTGTGGAAGATACCCTTGTAAACATTGACACAAAGAAAATACAAAATGCAAAAGGCACCAAATTCAAAGTATTTAAGAAATCCAGAACACAATTAAAAGACCAAACCTAAGAAAAATCGGTGTAGAAAAGAGTGAAGATTCCTAGCTCAAAGGGCCAGCTAACATTTTCAACAAAATTATAGAAGGAACCATCCCTAACCAAAAGAAAGATATTTCCATAAATATACAAAAATGCCAGCCCAGGCTTCTATATCCAGCAAAACTCTCAATTACCTTAGAGGGAAAAACCAAGATATTCCATGACAAAACCAAATTGAAACAATATGTTTCCACCAATACAGCTGAACAGAGGATAATAGAAGGAAGATTCCAACATAAGGAGGGAAACTACACCCAAGAATAAGCAAGAAACTCATCTTTTCACAATGGACCCAAAAGAAGAGAATTATACAAGCATAATTCCACCTCTAACAAGAAAAATAACATGAAGCAACAAACATTGGTCCTCAACATCAATGGACTCAATTCTAAAAAAAAAAAAAAAAAGATAGACTTTCAGGCTGAATACATAACATAAACAGGACCAGGACCCAGCATTTTGCTGCATACAGGAAACACACCTTAGAGACAAAGACAGACATTACAACAAATTAAAAAGCTTGAAAAAATTTCCAGGCAAATGGTCCCAAGAAACAAGCTGGAGTAGCAATTCTTGTATCATAAATAAATAAATAAATAAATAAATAAATAAATAAATAAATAAAAGACTTTTCAACCAAAAGTTATCAAAAAAAAAAAAAAGGAAAAGGACACAGCATACTCATCAAAAGAAAAATCTACCAAGGGGAAATCTCAATTCTGAACATCTATGCCCCAATGCAAGTACACCAACATATGTAAAAGAAACATTATGGAACCTCAAAGCACATATTGAATTTCACACAATAAGAATAGGGAATGTTAACACCATCCCCCCTCAAAGGACAGTTCATGGAAACAGAAACTAAACAGAGACACAGTGTATCTAACAGAAGTTTTAAACCAAATAGACTTAACAGTTATCTACAGAACATTCCATCCTAAAACAAAAGAAAATAATTTCTTCTTAGCATATCATAGTACTTTCTTGAAAACTTACCGTATAAGTGGACAGGAAACATGTCTCAACCAATACAAGAAGATTAAATTAATCCCGTACATCCTATCACATCACCACAGACTAAGGCTGGTCTTCAACAACAATAAAAACAGAAAGCCCACATACACATGGAAGGTGAACAACTATCTGCTCAATTATAATCATATCAGGGAAGAAATAAAGAAAGAAATGAAGGACTTTTTAGAATTTAATGAAAATGACCATAACCACAATATAACCAAACTTATGGGACACAATGAAAGCAGTGCTTGAAGGAAAATTCATAGCTCTGAGTTCTCCATAAAGTAATTGGAGAGAGCATACCCCAACAGCTTAACAGCACATCAAAAAATTCTAGAACAAAAAGAAGCAAAAACACCCAAGAGGAGTAGACAGCAGGAAATAATCAAATTCAGGGCTGAAATCCACCAAGTAGAAACAAAAAGAACTACACAAAGAATCAACCAAACCAGGAGCTAGTTTTTGAAAAAAAAAAAAAATCAACAAGATAGAAAAACCCTTAGCCAGACTAACCAGAAGGCACAGGGGCAGTATCCAAATCAAAAAAAATTAGAATTTAAAATGGAGACATAACAACAGAAACTGAGGAAATCCAAAAAATTATCAGATCCTACTTAAAAAGCCTATACTCAACAAAAGTTGAAAATCTGGAGAAAATAGACCATTTTCTAGACAGATACCAGGTAACAAAATTAAATCATCCAGTGGGAAAAAAGACAGATTTTCAACAAATGGTGCTAGTTCAACCAGTGTTCAGGATGTAGAAAATGCACATTGATCCACTCTTATCTCCTTTTACAAAGATCAATGCCAAGTTGATCAAGGACCTCCACACAAAACTAGATATGATGAATCTAATAGAAGAGAAAGTGTGAAAGAACCTCAAACACATTGGCACAGGGGAGATTTTCCTTAACAAAACATCAATTACTTATGCTCTAAGATCAAGAATTGGCAAATGGGACCTGATAAAATTGAAAAGCTTTTGTAATGCAAAGAACATTGTCAACAGGACAAAGTGGCAACCAACAGATTCAAAAAAGATCTTTACCAACCCTGCATCCAACAGAGGGCTAATATCCAATATGTACCCAAGATACAATTCACAAACCACATGAAACTCAAGAATAAGGAAGATGAAATTGTGCATACTTTGATCCTTCTTAAAAAGTTAAAGAAATACCCATGGAAGGAGTTACAAAGACAAAGTTCGGGGCAGAGACTGAAGGAATGATTGTCCAGAGACTGCCCCACCTGGGGACATGTCCCATATACAATCACCAAATTCAGACACTATTGTGGATGCAGAGTGCTTGCTGACAGAAGTCTGATACACCTGTCTCCTGAGAGGCTTTGTCAGTGCCTGACAAATACAAAAGTGGATGCTCACAGCCATCCATTCGACTGAGCACAAGGTCCCCAATGAAGGAGCTAGAGAAAGGACCCAAGGAGCTGAAAGGGTTTGCAGCCCCATAGGAGGAAGAACAATATGAACCAACCAGTACCCCCAGAGCTCCCAGGGACTAAACCACCAATCAAAGAGTACACATGGTTGGACTAATGACTCCAGCTGCATATGTAGCAGAGGATGGCCTTGTTGGACATCAGTGGGAAGATCAACAATTGGTCCTGTGACTGTTCAATGCCCCAGTATAGGGGAATGCCAGAGCAGAAAGGCAGGAATGGGTGGGTGAGTGGGGAAGTACCCTCATAGAAGCAGGGGGAGGGAATATGGGATAGGGGGTTTCCGGAGGGAACAGCTGTAAAGCAGATAACATTTGAAATGTAAATAAAGAAAATATCCAATAAAGCAAAAAGAAAAAAAGAAAACTGGATGCTGACCTTCAAATAAGATACATATTTCTCATCGTGTACAAAAATTAGGTCAAATGGTTCAAGATCTTAGTTCCGTGTTGAAATTGCTATAGAAAAACAGAGGCAATATTTTCAGACATTGGGGTAAATAACGAGTTTTGGAACAGAAAAAGGAAGTTAAGGATATTTTGTACAGTGAAAGAAAACATTAGCAGATCGAAGAGATATTACAGAGAACACGAAAATCATCATCATCTACACTTCAACATATTTTAAATATATTCTCTTAACACTTATTTATTTTATTCAGGTCATTTTTACCCCGGGATTGATTCTCATGTAAGATGGCAATGTTTTCTCAAATTTAGTGGTATCTATTCACTTAAAAAGTAAAGGATAATTGGTCCCAAAGAAGTGTATTTGTTCTGTAGCTCTCAAAACTGCCCTTCTTTTCTAAACAGAATTGTCATTATTTATAATTAATTAATTAATTAATTAGATTTTATTTATCATAAAGTTGCAAAAGATACTAGAAACAAGGCAACTCTCAAATTTACAATTCTCTCAATATATTTTTAGTTCCAACCAGTGAAGTTTACATAATCATGTTCCTATACAAATATGTAAAAGCCATCACAGTCATTTCAACTTCATGTAAAAATAGACATAAAAACCTATAAAAATCACCCACTTTGATATATTTAAAGACATTGATATATTAGTCTGTTTATTAACTAATATTGACTATTTGTTGGAAGCCTTCTCCAGTGGCTCTTCTGTTTTTCTCTGATGATCGCCAGGGCGGGGTGGGGGGAGAGCATGTGTGGGTGCAAGACATGGTTTTGTGAGATATTTATTGTTGTTTTTTTAATAATGAAACTTTTACCTGTCTTAAGTCTAAGTGACTTTGCAGTGGTAGTTGGCCTGCCTCTCTCAGTTCCCTGAGGCCAGAAAATGCTGTCTTTGGCATTTAGCCCCTCATAGTAAAACAGCTGGGGCTTAAGTAAAGGATTAATTGCTAGGGTTTCCTTCCTCCCTTCCTTCTTTCCTTCCTTCCTTCCTTCCTTCCTTCCTTCCTTCCTTCCTTCCTTCCTTCCTTCCTTCCTTCCTTCTCTTTTTTTCAGAAGCCTAGCCTCTTGTCAAGCAGGAGGGAGGCATCAAGCAATAAACTTTTATTCAACCAGGAGAAGAGAGTCACACTCATA
>NC_034602.1:51270600-51275681 GCF_900095145.1 Mus pahari
CTTCTCTCTCTCTCTCTCTCTCTCTCTCTCTCTCTCTCTCTCTCTCTCTTTCTTTCTTTCCTTCTTTGTCTCTCTTTTTTTCAGAAGCCTAGCCTCTTGTCAAGCAGGAGGGAGGCATCAAGCAATAAACTTTTATTCAACCAGGAGAAGAGAGTCACACTCATAGAAGAAAATAATTTTACACAAGTAAATATGCATAAACTCTCATATATTCATATACAAACTAATGCATGCATACTCATACATATCCATGCAAAAAGGTTCAGGTCAGCTACATATTTATCTCAGTCCTTATCTACATACTTACACATACATCCAGGCCTACATATGTATATGAAGCAGAAAACCAGTGCCAGTGCAGAAAGAACTCAACCATTAAGGGTGAAAAATTAGCTCCAATTATTATTGTAATAAGAAAAAAATAAAGCTTCTACCCTTTTACTGCTAAATAAATTAGACCCAAATCTGTAAGAAGAAAGTTTTGTCTTATTTAGTAAGACCCAGTGAGCCTTCATGTTCTATGCCCCAGTACAGGGGAACTACAGGGCCAAGAAGCAGGAGTAGGTGGGTTGGGGAGCAGGGCGAGGGAGGAGGAGATAGGGGAATTTTGGAGAGGCAAATAGGAAAGGGGATAACATTTGAAATGTAAATAAAGAAAATTAATAAAAAGAAAAGAAAAGAAAGGAAAGGAAAAGAAAAGAAAAGAAAAAAGAAAAGAAAAGAAAAGAAAAGAAAAGAAAAGAAAAGAAAAGAAAAGAAAAGAAAAGAAAAGAAAAGAGAAAAGAAAAGACCTGTTCCACACCATGGTAAGGCGAAGCCTACCTACTCTCTCTGCAGCTTCTTCTTTGTCCCTCTTTCTCTCTGCATTCTGAGTATTGGTCTCTTAGCTAATAAGTTCCCTTTAATTTCTAAAATAATCTACTCTGCTGTCCTTCTAATCTTTCTCTCTCCTCCTGTTCACATGTGAATGCTATTTTAACGTGTCCGTTCCTGTATTTTTTTATCTTTCTAGGGGGGTAGGTCACATGGTTCTTCCAAGAATCCTTTTCCTTTTTAACAAAAGTTTAAACATTATTTCAAATCATAAATTGAACAAGAAGTTTACAGCAGAGATGTATACATGTATATCCATTAAGACTAATTATGTGGCTAAATATTATCTGTTCACAAGCTCAAAGGTTCATGGAGAGTTCAAGACCATAACTAATTTATCACTGAAGATTTGTATAAATAAACCCAGTCAGTATTTTACTTCTGTCCTTGTACCGACAATAAATCATTAGTTTCTTTTTATAACCTTTGTTAATTATTTTACCACCTCCTGGTAGGTGTTCTATGTCATAAATGCCTGCTTTCTATCTCAGAAGCCATTAGTTGCTGACATTTAAAGACTGGAGGAGTTCTCATTGCAGATTTGATATCAGAGAAGATTTAATAGAAGCCTTTTTTTAATACAAGATGTAATAGTTACTAGCATAATTTTAGGAATTCTTATGGAATTATCAATAAGAATTAAGAAATCATCTATTTGCCTATATAACAACACTACAAGACTGTATGTCATCATTGCTCTGCAGAACTCTCCTCAAACGGGTACGTCGGTACGCAGTGATTGTAATATATATTTAATCATAAGAAGTAAAGCACATTAATGTCAGGAATCTTTCCTCCAAGGTAATCTCTTCAGTCTTTCCTAGAAGAGCAAATCTGCCATAGCTTTACAATCTCACAAAGACCACCTGTTAGTTTTTAGCTTCTCGTAGATGGCTCCGAGATACTAGTAACATTCCAGATTTTAGAATCTATTAGGAAAACATCCTAAAATGAGAAAGGGATTGTCTAGATTAAGGTCAACAGAGGTACAAAGTAATGGACCATGAGCTGTGATACTAGAATTAACAACAACAACAAAAGGACATTCATGCACACTGAAACTCATAATGCTCTGCTTTTTGATTAAGGATCCTATGTAACTGGAGGCCTTAAGATTTTTTTTTTCATTTTCATTGGTTATTTTATTTATTTATATTTCAAATGTAATCCTGTTTCCCAGTTTCCCCTCCACAAGCCCCCATCTCCTCCTCCACTCCCTTACCTCTATGAGATTACTCCCTCAGAGAGGTAAGGGAGGGTACTCTCTGCCCACCTGCCTCATTGGCCTCGAGTTCCCCTCTCTTGCATCATGAAGAATCCACAGGAACAAGAGGCTCCCCTCCCAGCGATGACAGATAAGGCAATCTGCTACATAATCAGCTAGAGCCATGGGTACCTGCTATGTACTTTTTGGTTGGTGGTTTAGTCCCTGGGAGCTTTTCAGGGGGGTCTGTTTGGTTAATACTGTTGTTCTTCCTATGAGGTTGCAAACCCCTTCAGTTCTTTTAGTCCTTCCCCAAAGTTCCCCATTGGGGTCACCACAAGCAGTCCAATGTTTGGCTGTGTACATCCACATCTGTATTTGTCTCGCTCTGGCAGAGCCTCTCAGGGGACAGCTCTACCAGGCTCCTGTTAGTAAGCACTTCATGGCATCGGCAATGTGTCTGGGTTTCCTGTAAGCAGATGGGGCAGTCTCTGGATGGCCTTTCCTTCAGTTTCTGCTCCATCTTGTCCTTGCATTTCCCTTTGACAGGAGGAATTGTGGAATATTATTTTTCAGGTGGGTAGGTGACCACATCCCTCAACTGAGGGCCAAACCTATCCACTGGATATGCATTATGCAGGTTCTATCTCCCCTTTATTGGATATTTCTGCTAATGTCCACCTTATTATGTCCTGGGAACTTCTTGGGTCCCTGGCATCTGGGACTTTCTAGTGGAGACCACTACTACACACCTACTTTCAAATTCTTGACCTTTTGGATTTCTTGCCCACCTTCTCTGATATCTGAACTCTCCCCTCTTATCACTCTCCCTTCTCTCTCCCTCCCAGATTCCTCTCCCTCTACTTCCCAGAGATTGTTCCCTTCATCCTACTGAGTAGGATTGTAGCATCCACACTTTGGTGAAATCTTTTTCTTCTTGGTTTTCATATGGTTTGTGAGTTGTATCATGGGTATTCTGAGCTGCTTTTTGGATAATATCCACTTGTCCATGAGTACAAGTATGAGTGTTCTTTTGTGACTGGGTTAGCTCAATTAGCATGATATTTTCTAGTTCCATCCATTTGCCTATGAATTTCATGAAATCATTGTTTTTTAATAGCTGAGAAGTACACCATTGTGTAAATGTACCACATTTTCTGTATTCATTCCTCTGTTGAGGGACATCTGGGTTGTTTCCAGTTTCTGGCTATTACAAATAAGGCTGCTATGAACATAGTGGAGCATGTGTCATTGTTAAATGTTGGAGCATCTTTTGGGTATACTAGGTCCTAAGAAAAATATTTCTTTTTTTATTATTTATTAGATGTTTTCTTTATTTACATTTCAAATGCTATCCCGAAAGTTCCCTATACCCTCCCCCTGCCACTGCCCCCCTACTCACCCACTACCACTACTTGGCCTTGGCATTCCCCTGTGCTGGGTCATATAAAATTTGCAAGACCAATGGGCCTCTCTTCCCAATGATGGCCTATTAGGCCATCTTCTGCTACATATGCAGCTAGAGACACTAGCTCTGGGGGTACTGGTTAGTTCATATTGTTGTTTCACCTACATGGTTGCAGCACCCTTGAGCTCCTTGGGTACTTTCTCTAGCTCCTTCATTGGAGGCCCTGTGTTCCATCTAATAGCTGACTGTAAGCATCCACTTCTGTGTTTGCCAGGCACTGGCATAGCCTCACAAGAGGCCGCAATATCAGGGTCCCTTCAGCAGAATCTTGCTGGTATGTGCATTAGTATCTGGGTTTGGTGGCTGATGATGTGATGGATCCCCGGGTCGGGTAGTCTCTGGATAGTCCATCCTTTCATCTTAGCTCTAAATTTTGTCTCTGTACCTATATCCTTTCATGGGTATTTTGTTCCTGTTTTCTGAGGAACCATCAGACTGATTTGCAGAGTCATTGTCCCAGCTTGCAATCCCACCAACAATGGATGAGTGTTCCTCCTTCTTCACATCATCACTAGCATGTGCTGTCACTTGAGTTTTTTATCTTTGCCATTATGACAGGTCTAAGGTGGAATCTCAGGGTTCCATCCATTTACCTGTGAATTTCATGAAGTCATTGATTTTCATAACTGTGTAGTACTCCATTGTGTACATGTACTACATTTTCTGTATCCATTCCTCTGTTGAGAGACATCTGGGTTGTTTCCAGCTGAACTTCCAGTTTTCTGATGACAATTTATTGAATAGGCTATTGTTGATGTTAATTTGAGGGGAGTTTTTGCCCTACCCTTTCCTATTTCGCAACCTAATAAAAGAATTGTAATTTATTTACAAGTTGCTGTCACTATGCTGAGAAGGTTTTGAGATAAGCAAGCCCAACTAGGACATTCATAATCAAATAATTGTCCTATTACTTGCTGGGGCTTGCTCTGTTTCATGTGTTTCTTCAGTTTGAATTTCCTTTAGTGACATGTTTATGGTCCTTCCTGCCTCAGGGCAACCTCCTTTTTTTTCTCATGGTCTCTACCTGAGAACCCCTACTTGATCTTAAGTCTTGCCTTCCTCTCCTGCCCAGTCCCAGGTTCTAGCCTTTTATTAACCAAACAAGGATTATTGGGGAGAATTACTTGAGCAAATTGTTTAACACAGTGCCTCAGAAATCAGGTTGTAGTCTCTACTGTGGCACACACACACACACACACAAAAAAAAAAAAAACCCTCACAAGAAAACAAAACAAAACAAAAACAAACAAACAAACAAAAACAAAAGGAAAAAGAAAACCAAACCCTGCAAGTTCTGTATACACAATGAAAACGACTAACCCCAACAACTCATCTATTTTTAAATAAACAAATAAACAAATAATTTCTCTGCAGTCCTTTGCTTCTTTTGTGAAATTAGTTTGCCACCCTAACCCAGTCCACTTATTTCTGCACCTCAATTTTCTTCTACATTTTTTTAACCTATCTGGTTTTATCCTAGTACCAGGCTGGCTCTATGACTATAGCTCTGTAGAATAGTTTGAGTTCAGGTATGGT
>NC_034602.1:51275749-51287059 GCF_900095145.1 Mus pahari
CCTTCCTTCCTTCCTTCCTTCCTTCCTTCCTTTCTTTCTTTCTTTCTTTCTTTCTTTCTTTCTTTCTTTCTTTCTTTCTTTCTTTCTTTCTTTCTTCTTCCTTCCTTCTTTTCTCCTCCTCCTCTTCTTTTTCCTCCTCCTCCTCCTTCTTCTTCTCCTTTTTTTTTTCCTTTTCAGTTATGGTCTTTTGTGGAGACATATAAATTCTTCAAATTTTTTCCTAGATCTATAAAATATAACATCAGAAATTAGGTAGGTATTATAATAAATAGGTAAATAATTTGGAGACTGTTGGTATTTTTACAATATCATTTCTGCCAACCTAGGAACATAGAAAGTTTTCCTGTGCTGAGTATGTTATTTGCTTTCACTTCTCGTGTTTTGAAGTTCTTGTTGTAAAAAAGAATAATAATTATTTGCTACTGATGAGGGTGCAAATTAATATAGTTATTTATGGAAGTCAGTAGTCTGGAGGTTTCTTAAAATTTTGGATAAAGAACTATCACATGGCCCTTTTATTTTACTTCTAGAAATATACTCAGAGAACTCTACATCTTTCTACAGAAAAATATGCATGTCCATATTTGTTCATGATCTCTTATAATAAAAATGCAATAGGAGCAAACTAGAAGTCTATCAACTGATGAATGACTAAAGAAAATAAATACAGATATAAAATGCATACATATTCAACTCCTAAATAAATTATGATATTTGCAGAAAAAAATTGATGGACAAATGAACTTAGACTCTATTCTTTTAAGGTCACTCCAAATCTGGGAAATAAAATACATGTTCTTCTTGATATGCAGATCCTAGTCTACAGGTATATTTATTTGTACATAAAAATTTGTGACAGTATATGTAGTATAATATTTTGAAAAGAGACCCAAAATAGGTAATATTAGGTGATAAAGAAATACTGAATGAAGGAAAAAGTACACATAACACATATAAGAGGAAATAAACTTGTTTTTTCTAGTTTTAACTTTGGCATACCCCCCCACCCCCGGGTCTCTCATTCTCTCTCTCTTTTTCTGTGTATGTGTGTTTATATATATTAGATAAATTCAGAAAACCTAATTTATAGCAACTATAGCATCATAATCAGAATTCAAAGGATACAGAAGGGCTATTCTAGCTGTATCTAGCTGTATAGAATTTTACTATCTGCACAGAATTTGGAGAGCACAAGTGTTTTCCTTCCTAGCTAATCGATCAATCTGTGTGATGTGTTTTAGTTCACAGTACTAAAGTGATTAAAATACCATGAAGAGAAATACAGAATTAGAAAAACCAACGTCTTGCTGTCAAACTTGCTTTGTAAATTATGCTCAGGTAAATACTTAGAATAGTACAGTCTAATTCTGGGGAAATTATAATGACATTGGTAAGTGTTATCATTTACTAAATATGTATTAAGAACATGCTGGAAATTATTATAAAATATTGTTCTAGAAAAATTAGCCAATACTTACTTACATGCAGAGATGAGGGGACTGGAAACATCAGGGAGATATTTTCTGGTGTCTTCTATAAATAACACAATATGTAAAAAGACATAAAATAAATTTCACATTTCATGATAATCAAGTACCCATAATTCAAAAGCCATTGACATGGTATTCAAATATAACCACAATACCAAAACTTATGTTCCTGGGAATAGAATAAAGCTGCACCCTACTAGAACTTGAAAATATTCAGCTTATCTAGTTATTTAAAGTATGAATTATGTTTTTGTTTTGGTTTTAAATCATGCAAACCTCCCACTTGGGGAATCCTGTTTTATCTCTTTATGTGTTTCTCTTTATACAAGCTCTTGTCAAAATATTTCACATGGAACCACAGAATCTTGGCCAAATTTCTCATACCTGCCTTTGATGTTTCTGTTCCAAGTAAGCAGCAGAAACACTTATCAAATATTGAATAAACAATATGCTAGGCAAATCACAACACCTTTAGTCTTCATCTGTTTAAATTAATATGGTCCTGAAATAGCACTTAGTGGAATGTAGTTTAACAAGTAGTCAGTAGGCTTGGCAGACACTAAAGCAACATTTGGTGATAAAGCCATTTCTGGCAACACATGTTATCTGTTTTTTGTCAAAGACAATGTACTTGTTACCTTTACATTGGAATTTGAAAAAAATTTCCACAAAATATGTCTAGGCAGAAAACATGTACGTCTGTTTATAGCAAACACTGTTTTAGCAGCTTATGGAAATGTTCATCATGTTCACTAACTTGTTAGTGAGAATGGGCCTCATTTTGGGTTCCTGTGAAGAAAATAAGACATTGTCTAATGACAGCAGTCTATAATCAAGTTAACAAGGAATGTGTGTGGCTTCAGTTGGCCCTCTTTCTTTCCTGTGCAAGCTACCATTTTGTGAATCATTCTGTGGAAGGTCCATATGGCATGTTACCAACGGAAGGCTCCAGTGTGCAGCTTGTGGAGCTGAGGTCTCAGACCAAAAATATGGCAGAAGTACAGCCTTGCCAATAAACTGGGGAGTGGATCCAATCAGTCTAGTGGTGACTACAGCTAGCTGGGCACACTTTTGATTCACAAAATATGACAAATGTCTATTGTTTTATGCCTGTAACTTTGTTTGTAGCAATTTGTGGCACAACAATTAACAATCTATTCCCTGATACTATTGGAAGTATTTAGCAGGATACACTTTTGTGTTTCCCTAACTTTGCTCCCTTTGCCACTTCATCATCTTTGCAAAAGTCAGAAAAGAAGCAGAGAGAGAAAAACCTGAATTTGCACATCTCTTCATTCCAAGGAACATTTCCATGACAAAGATGATGTTCCAAGGAAAGGCATTTGAAGTTCAGTAAGTAGCTCAGAATAGGACTCCTTTTGGAACTCAGCCATGTTCTTTCTAAGAAATCAAACACGAGTGTGAGACCTCAGTGCACCCTGAATTTTTAATAGAGATTAAAATAATTCTTGGAAGACACCACAGAGGTTTTCTTGTTGATGACAATGCCCATCTGCAAGTTATTTCAAGGTCCTGAATTCTCATCTCAGTTGAAAATTAATTATAAAAGTATCTCACTTCTTAATGGATTTTAAATGATCTAAAATCCCTCTCTTTGTTTATAATGTATAATTCCTTTATAGTAACAGCTGAATAGACATAAAGGATAAACTTTATGAAGCATGAACATCAGTAACTTCCATGTATTAGAAGTTTTTCTCACACATTTTTTTCTTTTGAAAATTGGAATTTTATATCAAAATTCAAACTTTATATACATGCAACATGGATAGCTTGACAACCTGAAATCTGTGTACCAAGATTTGAAACTAATGAGTACAGTCACAATAGAAAACTTACATTAAGATTCCTGTCATATATCATTGTCACGATGTAGCTAAACAAATATTTTGCGTAAAGTTCTATTTGCTTTTGTGTGTAATGTAAACAACTACTTAATCTTATATGTAGATTAAATTCTACCCTTAAATATATCTAGTTTATATTTTTATCCAAAGCCTCTAGCCATTTATGTTCTTAATCACTTGAGACAGGTTTACAAAGGCAAATCACTTACTATGATGTTCTGCTTTTCAAAAGGTTTCTTATAAGATACAATAAGAAGGTCATCTGTTATTGAAAACATTTTTCATACAGTATATCCAGATTACTGTTATCCCTTCCTCTATTCCTTCCAGTTCCTTTCCACCTTTCCTCCCAGCCTGAGTCACTCCCATTCTGTCTCACAATAGAAAAGCAATTGTATCTGGAGAAACAGTTAGACATAATGAGAATATGTATACATGTATGTAATTCTCAGAAAATAAAGACAAAACCTATCCAGGAAAAACGTATGATGATAATAACTATTAGAGTATTTTAGTACATTCTTTATTTGAATGAATTTTCAGAAACTTGTGAAGGTAAGTCTATTCATAAGGCCATTGTTTTAACCTAAGCCTTTATATATTCGTCTATTTGGCTATATAGAATTTTCTTAACACTTTTAATGTATGCTCTGAATACAGTTCTCATACATGAATTTTCAATCTGTTGGAAAAGATTTATTAGAAATTTATGTTATTTTCTTCCAGTGATTGCTGACTAATTTTTTGGTTTTGTGTAGCTTAAATCATTTTGTTCAAAAATATTGTTAAATTCATTTCCAAAGCTGTAACATAGTCTCAAGAATAGAAAATGTCTTAGGTATTAATCTAAGTAGCTAATCATTGGCAGTTATATATTCAAAATTAGAGATAAGTTATGGAATTCAAGAAAATACAGTGGAACAGTTGGAGGGTGAAACGGGAGGGAAATAAAATCTGGAGTGTAAAAAGAAAGATTAAATAAAAAGAAGAAATTAAAAGAAAAGAAAGAAAGAAAGTATGGTGCCTTGTTTCTGGTAATGGTGATTTGAATACAATGTGTTCATGTTCCAGTGTTACCAAAAGTTTTCACTGTAAGCCCCAAAATATCAAAATACACTGAAATAGAACAATATATTAAGATTTATTATTTATTATGTCTCTGTACCTCTGTGTATGTGAACGTGACAGTTGTTCCTTGCCACATCTCCTGTAGCTAGAGATATGCCTGGAAACTCAACTTCAATTCTGTGCAAGAGCAGAAAGGGCTCTTAACTGCCGAGCCATCTCTTTAGTCAGATATTACTCATTTTGATCTCCAATTTTCAGCAGTTCCATAGTTATAATTATCAAAATGTAGAGAGTGGTAAGCTTAGATTTTTTTTTTGCTGTAGGTTTTTCATTTTTATTAATTTTTATTAATTAAATTTTTACAAGTTATATTTTATTCCCCCCAATGCGTATCTACCCTCTAACTGTTCCTCATCCCATACATTCTCCCCACTCCCCTGTCTCCATGTGGATATCCCCACCCCCCACCCCACCTGACCTCTAAACTCCCTGGGGCCTCCAGTCTCTTGAGGGTTAGGTACATCTTCTCTGAATGATCACAGACCTGGAAGTCTTCTACTGTACGTGTGTAGGGGGCCTTATATCAGCTGGTGTATGCTGTCTGTTTGGTGGTTCAATGTTTGAGAGATCTCAGGGATCCATGTTAATATAGATTGCTGGTCCTCCTACAGGGTTGCCCTTCTGAGCTTCTTTAAGCCTTCCCTAATTCAACAGCAGGGGTCAGTTGCTTCTGTCCATTGGTNGAGTGCAAATATCTGCATCTGACTCTTCCAGCTGCTTGTTGGGTCTTCCAGAGTGTGGCCATGCTAGGTCCCTTGTGAGTGTTCCATAACCTCAATAATTGTGTCAGGCCTTGGGACTACCTCTTGAGCTGCATCCTACTTTGAGCCTGTTGCTGGACCTTCTTTTCCTTAGGTTCCTCTCCACTTCCTTCGCTGTAATTCTTTCAGACAGAAACAATTATGGCTTATAGTTGTGACTGTGGGATGGGAACCCTATCCCTCACTTGATGTCCTGTCTTCCTGCTGGAGGTAGGCTTTACAAAATCCTTCTTCCTACTGTCTGGCATTTCATCTAAGGTTTCTCCCTTTGAGTCCTGAGGATCTCTCACCTCTCAGGACTTCAGTACTTTTTCCTCACCCAATACAAGAACAAGTACCCTTCTCCCCTCTAATCTTCCCCGATCCACTTTTCCTCCCAGTTCCCTTCCTTCTTCTCCACTTGTGATTGCATCTCTCCCAAATGGGACTGAGGCATTCTCACTTGGGTCCTTCAACTTGTTGAACATTTTGAGTTCTGTGGGCTGTATCTTGAGTGTTCTGTACTTTATTTTGACTAATATCCACTTATTAGTCTTAGGATAAACAGCTAAGACTCCCCCAAACTTGCACTCACTAGTCAGCAGGAGGGTTCAGAACAAGTAAGGATACCTGGAGAAATTCTCAGCCTTGCCTCTTTCAACTAAAGATAAGAAAGACTCCAGACCAAGGAAGCATTGCAATGATAACAATGCAAACAAACCTCCACTCTCTGTTGAGAACTCTTTAAACTCTCTTGAAGGATCATATATCCTCCCACGAGTCTTGTCTCAGCCAAACACCACATGAGTTTGCTTAAATAAGACACCATGCTAGTATGCATCACATGACACCACCAAAAAATTCTACCTCAGAGATTATAATAATTTCTAATTTACAGAGTTGTGTTAAGTAGTAAATTACCTACAGTAAGTATAATTTAATAAGAACATCCACTATATAATTTGCTGTATATTTTCTTCATCATTATTTTTAACATTATACTCTGAGTCTGACAAACATAAAATTGCATTACTTGGTATAAAGAGTCATTCAATTACATACTGACCATGGAAATAATAACAAAAATAAAAAAAAAATCCGCCAAGATGACTCAAGTAGCAGTACCTAATATTTTCTTAGAGATATGCAGATGAAATACACTTTCTGTCAATGAGCGTGGAGATAGAGTTGTCAGAAAAATGGTTGAATAGTTAAATAGGCCTGTGTGTGTGTGTGTGTGTGTGTGTGTGTATGTGTGTGTGTACCAAGCTTCCTAACTAATTTAACATATACATGTATAAACAGGATGTCTAAAGTAATGTTGAAATATTTCTTGATTGAATATTATCTGTAAGTAGTAGCTAATTATCCATCCACTCTAATGTATATAGTTCTGTTAATGGTAGAGGAGAAAAATACTCATTCAGTTTGAAACTGTAAATGCTGAGTGACATTAGAGTTTGAAAATTGTGACTTGCAGAATTGTTGCTGTGATCTAAATCAAATTATTTCAAAGGTATTCTTACAGAAAACAAAAGAAAGCAAAAAAAAAATCAGGAGAGAAAGTAAAAAATATTTAACTAAAAACGAAATGTACTGAGAAGAGTCAACGAGTTAAAGGACTCTTTTAATGGAAAGTATTCAGAAGATTGGTACTTTAAATTTACATATAGTCTTCTACAAGGTTAATTTTGATGTAAGTTAATTATAAAGCTTCTAATTATGAGTCAAAATTTTAGACTATGTTTTGATCTTCAATTGGCCAGTATAAGTATATATTAAATTAAAAGCATAATGCTTTTATAAAAGTAATTATTTAATTCTTCAAATACAAGGAAATACATTACTTTAAACTAATTTATTAATCTCCTCAATATATTATAATAGGGAACAATAGGATGGAAATGCACACAATGGAATCAAACAAATGAAGACATACACATTACTTTCTCTGCAAAGAGTATTTTTCTCCATATAAAATTTAAAAATCTGGACAGGATTTGCACAAGGAGAGAGGAATTTAATCCCACAGAGACATTTACAAATCAACTAAATTTCATAACTGTCAGCATTTTTACCAGGAATATGCTGAAAACCACTAATGAAATTTTTACTTGCATAACAGAATACAGCCAAACATAAGATTATATAAGTTACAAAAAAAGTACTTGTGATGCTATCAATGTTGAAATATCTGAAATAGTTTCAAACTCCTACAATTTTATCTATCTCTTTAAAATGTATTTGACTGCTTTCAATAGCCAAGTTGTAAAGTACCATTTTAATTTTTTCATAGGTGTGTTACTAGGGTCTATAAAGACTAGAAGTGCTTTGGAAGTATCTTTGTCATTTATAAACATACTTTGTCACTCTATGAGTCATTTTGGATGTTATATACTGTACATCATACAATGATTCATTACAAAACAATTATTTCACAAATTATGATTAATTAGAAAACTGTACTAATTAAAATTCTATGAACTGTTCTGTTATACATTTGGTATTTGTAAATTCTTCTAAATAAAACATTTGTTATGTGCTCATTAAGATATATTATTGTCAATTTTTTATCTACTCATAATAATTTGGATTTGTAACTGAGTGTGCATAAACATAGATTAAAGCTTGATTGGAACAACATCAGGAATGAAGTATGCAACAAAGTTCTCACCTACAAATTAGATCTACTTCCACTTGGATTTTGTTTTTCTTTTTAGAGCAAGTCTATTAACTCACAATTAGCCATAAGGGGTTATGCAATATTCAGTAACTCACCAGCAATAGAGACATCTGAAACACATTTGCTAATTAGTAGGTGGGGCATGATATGTGTGTTCTGCTCATCATCCATTCATTTCCCTTTTGTAGTCACACCACCTCTCTGATTCTCCTGAATTCAGGATAAATAGGGAGGCCCTCTCTGCACAACAAAATGAAATTGCAAAGCACTTCTGTAATTTTAAGAAAGAATTATATTCATTTGAAGTTAGCGTTGTAATAAACTGGAGAGCATTATTATTATTATTATTATTATTATTATTATTATTATTATTACATTTATTATATCACTTCCCTAACTTGGAATAGAAGACTTCTCTGCCTTCTTAAGACTAAAGACCAAGAAGAAAATGAATGACAAAGATTTCAGAAAATGAACCCCGTGGAACTCATTTGGTAACAGAGAGCCTGCTGCTTGCCCAGATTTATCACATCAGGTCCGCCTCTAAGAATTTTGAACATGGTGACATTTCCCTGCCCTCTCCATTCTTGCAGTAATAAGAGGAGATCAACGTTATCTTGAAACCCATAATGAATGCCTCACTTCCACTATCAAAGAACCTACTAGGTTTTAGATTAAGAATCCTTTTATACTAGTATTAGAACTCAGGGAATGAATAACTCCCTTGTATTATCAAGACACTCTGTTCAGTTTATAGCACTGTAAACAAATAAAGTCTAAAATAGACTAACTAGCCATAACCCTAAACAAGCAAAATTCAAATTCAATATCAATCCAAAACAATCACAACAGAAACCACAAATCCTGAGGCTTAGAGAAACATTATCTTCCATGTCTGTGAGGACAGCTGAGAGCCAGAGAAATGCCCCACATGGCAAACATTCATATAAGCAGTAGTATATAACTGAGGTTATATTTAGGAAGATAGATGTATCACACATACATTTATGTACATAGTATAAATGACTAGTAGTGAAAAAGAGATTTGAGGGAGTTTATATGTGTGTCTGTAGATAGATAGATAGATAGATAGATAGATAGATAGATAGATAGATAGACATAGATATGCAAGTTTGGAGGTCAGAAAGGGAAGCAAGCGATGTAATTATATTACAATATCAAAAACAAATTAAAGGATATTATTATGGAAATCTTGTGAATCAAGCATTTATGAAAAATATTATATTACTCATATTTTTATGAAAATATTTATTATACTGAGTATTTATTTTAAAAGTACTTATTTTAAAAATGAATTATTTGTAAAGAAACAGTATCAAACATGTCTTTACCTAGTATAAGCTTTCTATTTTATACAGTGATAAATCTTAGTGAACTCTGTTTTTTTTTCAATTTGTGGTACAGTATGCTTATAATTTCAACCACAATACCTTTAAATTTTAATTGGTTCCATTAAGACAATATAAGATAAATCATTTGCACCATGTAAATGAAAACAGAGAAACTGACAAGCTCTTCAGTCACAACACATAAAATCTATCCATAAAATGCATCAGTCCCAGCAGTCCCCATCTCTATCTGATTAGTATTTTATATCATATCATTGCAGAGATATTTATGCAGGAATAAGGAAAGAGAACAGAAAACCAGAAGCTTTGGTGGCTAATATTTCAACTATTATTAATTGGAATGATGCTTTTCCCATAGTGAACTCTATTTTTTCTATGTTCCAATGATATTACTTTTAAAAGTGGTTGATAGGAACAGCATTTGAGAATATTTTTGTGCTCTTAAGTGCTCTGCAATTATTATATGTATACTCATATGCATATACTCATATGCATACCCATGTGTTATATATGTATGAATGTGTATTGCATTTCTGTGTGTTTACAGTTCAATTCAAAGAATCTCAGAAATCTTTCTGGATTAGCACACTCTGAGTAAGGGAGCTTTGCCCAGGAATTAAGCACTGTTTCTTTCTTTCTTTCTTTCTTTCTTTCTTTCTTTCTTTCTTTCTTTCTTTCTTTCTTTCTTTCTTTTTTTTTTTTTTTTTTTGGTTTTTTCGAGACAGGGTTTCTCTGTGTAGCCTTGGCTGTGCTGGAACTCACGCCTTAGACGAGGCTGGCCTCCAACTCAGAAATCTGCCTGCCTCTGCTTCCCAAGTGCTGGGATTAAAGGCATGTGCCACCATGCCCTGGCTAAGCACTGTTTCTTGCCAGGCAGAAATCCTAACTGTTAGATTACATCTCTGCCATTTACTAACTAAACTACCTTCAATAAGATGACTTTTGCTATGGCTGAGTAAATTAATTCAATTGCAACTTATTTTGAATACTGCAACTAATAATCATAAGGAGTTAATTAAGAAAAAAATCTGTATACATACAAGATGTGTATCCTACAGCAATCGCCTTGTAGAGGTACAAAAATGTTTAGATAATTTTCTTTTAAAGTTTTGTACTAGGTCTAGTTTTGTCAGAGCATTTAACATTCTCTGTAACTCAGATAATATTTATATATTCCTTATATGTCTTAGAGTGAAATAGTATGCATGATAGTGAGACAGAGAGCCCAGAAAGACTACGTGGTCATATCCTCACCTTTGGATATAATCAGGTTCCCTAGAGAGGCAAAGAGTGATCTTCATGTGCCATCAATGAGCTTGTTCATTAGTGTTCGGTTTTCTGTGATACACCAGGAGTTCCACAATGGATTAGATCATTTTAAGTTCATTGGACCAAATAGATAGGACTTTCTTCTACAAAGAATTAATTAGGCAGGCATGGTGGCACACGCCTTTAATCCCACTACTCAGGAGGCAGAGGCAGGGAGATTGCTGTGTTCGAGGCCAGCCTGGTCTACAAAGTGAGTTCCAGGACAGCCCGGGCTATACAGAGAAACCCTGTCTCAAATAATAAAAAAATAAAAAAATAAAATAAAAAATCCCCCAAAACAAAGAATTAATTAAAAATGAAATAAAGAAACAACAGAAGGTTAAGGGTATAACAATAGGTGTAAAAATTGCAGAAAATTGCACTATAATAGAAATCATTGAATTTCTAATAAAAAAAATGAGACACTTGTTGATGTTGCTGACTCTTCTTTTTATTTATTTATTTATTATTATTATTTTCTTTATTTACATTTCAAATGCTATCCTGACAATTTCCTATATGCCCCCCTGCCCATGCTCCCCTTCCCAACCACTCACACTACTTGGCCCTGGCCTTCCCCTGTGCCGGGTCATATAAAGTTTACAAGACCAAGGGGCCTCTCTTCCCAATGAAAGGATGATTAGGCCATCTTCTGCTACATATGCAGCTAGAGACTCGAGCTCAGGGGGTACTGGTTAGTTCATATTGTTGTTGCACCTAAAA
>NC_034602.1:51288816-51291449 GCF_900095145.1 Mus pahari
CTAGGATAGCAAAAACCATTCTCAACAATAAAAGAACCTCTGGTGGAATCACCATGCCTGACCTTAAGCCGCACTACAGAGCAGTTGCTGACTCTTCTAATAGGCAACAGAAGGACAAAACAGTGACTGAAGCCTATGTTTGTGCTACCATCATTTAGAATTAATGCCAAGTGAAAAGGTGGCTGTTTTCTCCCCTTATGGGGAGAGTCATGCTACCACATGATTTTGAAGTTACCAAAGTTTCTTACAACGGCTCTAGAAATCAAATGTGATATTGAGACCATGAAAGACCAGAATCAAAATTTTAATTTTAACATTTTTATGTTACTCTCTATTCTATGCTTTCTCTGTTTAAAATATTTTTCCACAGTAAATCTACATGTAACTCTATGGCACTCTGTCCAATGTGGTCTCACTTCTCAAGCATACATCTATTCCTTTGTTTCTTTGACAGCAGGTTGAGTTAGTTATATTTAATTTTCCCTCTGAACTTCATCTATACAACCTCACAGTAAATGGCTTATATAATAATATTGTTGAATTATTGGAATGCTTGCCCCAGTATCAGTTTAATAAGGATAAGTTATTTTAGTTTACTTCAACATTTTATTTTTATAAAATCCTACTGGATACTATGTAGAAAAGAGGAAATTAAAAAGTCACTAGTATTAACTGTAAACCAATTAATCCTGTAGGAAACATTCAATGAAATAGAGGCTGTAATTAAAACTTGTAAATTCAAAGTATTTGTTGAAGGAACTAAAAATAGGATAGTGTTAGCAGGGCAATTTGATAAGTAACCTTTTAAAAATTCATATTAGTTACTAAGGTTTTGGGGGTATTCAACATGCATGTACCTTTAACAAACTTGGTTCTAAGAATAATATATTTTTTGGTTCCTTTAGACAATATATAGGTATATGTATAGGTATAAGTATAGGTATAGGTATAGGTATGGGCATAGACATAAGCATAGGCATAGTTATAGGTATAGGTATAGGCATAGGTATAGATATATATTCTTTATGTTTTACATGAATAGAATATTTATCAATATTGGTATTATTTGCAAATTGAATACTTCAAAGTTGTTGCATATATTTGAAACATGATTATATACACAATGCTATGTATAAGAAAATAATAGTATTCCCTTTATATGCTATAGTTCTTCCTTTCTACTAAGTATTTTGGGTCCACAGCAGTTGGTAATAGTGTGAACTATTACATGTCTTATGTGCACTATTTCATTCATGTTAGAAATTTAAAATACCAGCAGTCAGGCAAGAGGTAGAGCTTTAATTATTCCTTCTATAAAATATAAATTATAGATTTAATTATAATTGATATATTAGTAATTCTACACATATGTAACTGTCGCATAGCAGCAAGACCCATAGTACATAGTCATTTTACAACAATTCAATTTTTAGAAAGTAACAATGTACTTTGTTGAGGTTGATGCATATCTTCGAAAGTATAGTATTTGAGCAACAATTATGAAGAAGTGAATTGAAAATGGCAAACAGCTATTATTTATTTTCCCCTCATTATGCTCCAACTCTTTCTCCATGGGGTAACTAAAATAATGATATTCGCCTCCATCCAAATCTCAAGCCACCCTATGTGAACTGACTGTTGTGCCAGGAACTCTTCTGGGTACTTGGAATATATCACGAAGCAGAAGAAACAGTATCTGCCACTGTAGGGATACTTCTGCTTATGAGAGATGCAATGACAATTAAGTACAAGCAGTAAGGTGTAATGTATCTTTACAGATCATAACGTAAACAAGTGCAGGGTGCAGCATGGAGCAAATGGAAAATACCTCGATGTATCAGAATGTGGGACAGGACTTCAAGTGGTGTGTATTGGAGAAGTGAGGCCTTAGAAAAGGCTTGAAATGCTTGATGAGGCTACTGAGCTGAGAAACATGTCTGGGAGGGGCAAACTCTAAAAATGTGTTGTCAGTCAAATTAGAAAAAAAAAACAAAGTCATTTGAAATGTAAATAAAGAAAATATCTAATAAAAATATTTAAAAAAAGAAAAAAGTAAAAACAAAGTCAGAAAAAGAGGCAGCTAAGAAAAGGTGATTGAAACGTACAAATTTTACCAAATTCTAGTAGAAAGGACCATCCGACCAGGGTAAACACCATAGATTTAATTTCAAAAGAAATGGTGGCAGGGGACTAACATATCCATTGTTTTATAGATGTCTGCTACTAATTTCATAAAGAATGGCTCATAAATACAGGCCTCATGGCATGCCTATTTATATTCTAAGTGGACTAACTAAGCTTTTCCTTTACAGCTGCACCAGAGTGATTCAAAAGGATCTGTGTGCTAACTCTATGGAAAAGGAAAGGAGGGAGAAGAGGGGTAGAAGGAACAGATTGCTGCATGAGTCATGAGGGAACATTTCTCTTTAATTTCCCTAACTTGTGGATAGTGGGTAAGAACTGGTTATTGAGGCGTGTTCCCTGAGCAGCTGCTCCAAGTGAAATAAAGGATCAAAAAGAGATTCCTTTTTGAAAACCTGGTGTCTTAGTCAGGGTTTCTATTCCTGCACAAACATCATGACCAAGAAGCAAGTTGGGGAGGAAAGGGTTTATTCAGCTTACATTTCCATACT
>NC_034602.1:51291589-51335164 GCF_900095145.1 Mus pahari
CACAAAGCTATCCAGTACAGTGACCATTGGGGTTTGCTGGATCTCATGGAGGCACTTCCCCAACTGAAGCTCCTTTCTCTGTGATAACTCCAGCTGTGTCAAGTTGACACAAAGCTAGCCAGTACACCTGGTTCCTGTCTTTTCTCTTGCAAGGCCAGGGAAAAGACTACCCTGCTGTGGAGCTATCCAGTTATCCAACTGAACTAGCTTCTTAAATAAGATAAGGGCTATAAAGCCATTTGACCTGTATCTAAGTAACCCCCTTCTTCTAACTGAGCCTTAGTCAGTAGTGGGTTTTATCTACATTGATGTGCATGCTTGGCAAATGGTGTATTGGAAGATAAGGATTAGCCATTAAATATTTAACTCTTAGCAAAATAGAAATGTGAGTAGAAAAACTGGTGAACCAGGAATGGGAAAGTGTCCAAAAGTGTCGCTACCCAATGTCAAGAACAAAGAGTTATTCTTTTGATAATAAAACATACCAAACAAGGATATGATTATCTGCTCATTCAGTAGAAATGCCATGGGTCTGATGAAACTTCATTTTGTGCTGAGTTAACAAGGGCAATATATTTGATACTATCTGATATAAAAGGTGGCTATGAGTTCATTACCAACAGTTGATGCCTTCAAATGCATTAATATGTATCTCAGAAGATGTCACAGGCTACAGGAGGTAAAAGGAGAGTTGAAAGTCAGTTCAGACACCACTGCCATATTTCAAAAGGTGGAAAGCAATCTGTATGTGATGAGCAATGACATAGCTGTCATTAGTGTTTGGTTATCTCATAAAGTGCATGGATCCTTTAATTCAAGAGATCATAAAGTCATGATAAAGAATATGATGTTTGACACAAATATAAATATTTGTCATCTAAAGAATATGCTGGAACATGGGTATTTAAGATGTAAACAAATAACATATTCAAGAGAATAAATATGTTAACCTGATACTGAATAAAAATTTCAAGCAGGTACCTGCAAGACAGAGCTTAGAATATGTGAAAAGAGGCATATTTAGGAAAATAAAATAGAAGTAAATAATTGAAGGAAAATGTTCCACTAGAGCTTGTTTTGGTTTTGATGTTGCTGCTGGTTTGTTGTTGTTGTTGTTCTTCTTCTTCTTCTTTTTTTTTTTTTTAGATATTTTCTTCATTTACATTTCAAATGCTATCCTGAAATTCCCCTATACCCTCCCCCTACCCTGCTCCCTAATTCACCCATTCCTGCTTCCTGGCCCTGGCATTCCCCTGTACTGGGGGCATTTAAAGTTCGCAAAACATTTTATTTGTTGTTTGTTTGTTTGTTTGTTTGTTTTTTAAAATGTGGTATCATGCTTGCTAGATAATCATTCTGCTACATTACCCCATCTTTAGAATTAAAGCTTTACTTTTTATAAAGGAATTACTTATTTTATATGTTTCAGTAAACAGTAGCTGTTTTCAGACACACCAAAAGAAGACATCAGATCTCATTACAGATGGTTGTGAACCACCATGTGGTTGCTGGGAATTGAACTCAGGATCTTGGAAGAACAGTCAGTGCTCTTAACCTCTGAGCCTTCTCTTCATCCACTAAAACATTATATTTTAATAGTATGATGCAGTTTCAGAATATGTTCCTTTATTTTGAGTTCATGGATGTGAAGAAAAATTTGAAATCAAAGGCATAATGTCCAATCACATCACATTGAAATATGAAACAAAAATTTTCAGGGACTATATATACAAAATAGGTAGAATTGAATCATTCTCAAAATTGAGCATGCACAGAACTGTGTCCTGAATTTGGGTGTAGTAATGATTATTTGAGACACACACACACACACACACACACAGAGAGAGAGAGAGAGAGAGAGAGAGAGAGAGAGAGAGAGAGAGAGAGAGAGATGCATGCAGAGGCATTCTGGGTATTCAATAATCAAATATATCTTAGGTTAAGTAAAATCAAGAGTCATTTGTACCATGCAAATTCTTATAGTAAAGAAAATGATAACATTTTTCAATGAAATTAGAATTTTAATAAGTAAACTTTGGGTAGGAGGGTCAAATTTTGAAATAAAGGATGACAGTGGCGGAATGAGTGTGATATCTAGAAGGGATGAAGGAAACCAAGGACACGGGCCCTCAAAGCCAACAGAATTCACATGCATACGAACTCACAGAGACTGAAACATCAAGATCATGAACAGGACTGGCAGGAATCTGTAGCAGAGGCTGCACCAAAGTTGCCTGAAGTGGACACAGTTTCCCACCTCTAACCCAGAAGCTATCTCCAATTGATTACTACTTGTAATTAAAAATTTGAGTTTTCTTAAGGGATTTGAACTGGGGAATTAAACTGCATTCTGTATCAATTAATCCGGACCCCAGAAATCTCTCAAACACTGGAACACCATTCAGGAAGCATACACAAGCTGATATGAGTCACCCAATACATATAGAGCAGAGGACTGCCAGGACTGGGTTCAGTCAGAAAAGATGAACCTAACCCTCATGAGAATGAAGGTAGTGAGATATCAGATGGGGTGTGGGGTGGGGTGTGGGGACCTCCTTGTGGAGACAGGGGAGTGAGGAAGAGGTATGGGATGGGAACAGAGGATGGCTGGGGGGGGGAATCAGGGAGGAATAAAACCTGGATTGTAAAAAAACAGTGTTAAAAAAGGGGGGGGGTAGACTACATGCCATCTGTAGATGGCCAGCAAAAACACAATCTTAAAAGTGTCTGTTGAGATTCCTTGTCTGTTCAGTGGTATCTGGCCACTGCTGTACTAATCTGAGCATGCTATTTGAATTTCTATGGGTGCACGTTTCCATATTTGAAGATCATTGGCAAAAGGACAATGTTTCATCTGCCATTAAATTAGTGATGTGACCTTAAGTTTATTGCAAAAATTGGTGTCCAAAGCCAGAGCTGTGCTCTTTAGGCAAATGTCTCTCCCCTTTTACAGTTTATGTAATCTATGTCCATCCAGAGGAAATCCTCTCCTCCTGAAACTAACCTTGCTTTAAAATGCTATGCTTCTTAAATAAAGAATGTGTTTATTTCTTGGAATATATAACTGACCTTAATGAAGGCATTCTTTTATATTCTATCTTGTAGTTCGTGTTAGTAAGGGCAAAGGCTTTGAAAAGGTGATGCACACAGCTCCTAAACAGAGGTAACTTTGTTTCCTAATGTCATGTTTGCTTGTGTTTTAATTCAATTTAATTTAATGTTTTATTCTGTCTCTCTTTTTACCTTATATGTCCTTTGTATATGTATTATTGTGCCCAGTTTCAAATTTTTATCAGATTCCTCAGAGTTCAAACAACTGAGTCTCTGCATCTATTTAATTTTCTTCCTGAGTCTTTCTTCAAAACTTTTCCTTTGTCCTATTCAGATAGGACAAAATGATACTCCATACTTTAAATGTACCACATTTACTTCTTCTGTTTTTCTGTTGAGGGACATCTAGGTTACTTCCAATTCCGGCATTGAATTGTGTTGACTATTTTGTTGCCAAGACTATGGTATGTTTATTACTTTAGCACTGTAGCTGAAATTTGGAATAGTGCTCCAACAGTGTTTTTGTTGTTCAGGACTTCTTTTTGTCATCTTGAGTCTTGTGTGTTTTTACATCCAATTTTAATTTTTTTCAATGTCCATGAAGAATTATATTTTGTGGTACTTTGAATGAGAAATGTCCATCATAATCTTGGGAATTTGAAGAAACTGTCCTCAGTTACCACTTGTGCATGGAGAGTATTAAGTGGTGTTGGAGAAGTATGTGACTGGTGGCAAGCTTTGAAACTATAAAGCCTGACTACTTTGATTTCTGACTCTGCTTTGTGCTTTTGTCTCAAGATAGGAATTCTCAGCTCCATGTTGCTGCTCCAATACCTGCTGCCATTAAGGAGAGCAAACCTCTGGAAAAATAATTTATGGAAACTTAAATTCTTTCTTTTATAAGTTCCCTTTATCATGGTGCCTTGTTCGTGAAACAAAAATATAGCTGCACATTTGACAGGAATTGCGTTGAATCTACAGATTATTTTTGGTAGAAAAGTCATTTTCATAATATTGATCCTACTGTTCTACTACCATGAGAGATTATGATAGTTTCTGCTATATTCCTTTGTGTGTGTATTAGTATTTTAATGTACAAACCTCTCAATTCCTCTCGTGTTCCTGCTACACAATTAAATGTTTATGAAATATATATAATATATAAGGCGACTGTGATTTTGTTTGTTTAAAAATAAGGGAAGCATTATCTAGATACATATGACATAGATTTTGTACCTAACACAAGGAAACATTTTTTTAAAGCAAGCAAGGAAATAAACTCACACACACAAAAAATAAAAACAAGAAAACTATCAACTTAATTAAAAATAGGAGCCTGGCTATAGGAATAGTAGTATAAACGTACATCCCAGCACTCATCAGGGAGATTCAGGTAGATCCCCAAATTAAGCCCACCCTGATCTACAGAGCTATATATCAAACAGGCAGGGCTACACAGAGTAAAAAACAAAATTAAAAATAAGGATGTTTTAAACGAAAAGAAACATACTCAAAAGAAAAATACTAAAAATGCTGATTGTTCTCAGCCATCAGAGTGTGTAAATTAAAACTACTTAAATATTTCACATAACCCCAGTCAAAATTGTTATGCTTACAAAAAATATATTAAAACAAATACTGGCAAGGCTTCTAGTGGAAGTTTAAATTGTTACAGGGACTATGGAACTCAGTGGGAAGATTATTAAAAGATATATTTACAATAGACCGTGCCATAGCACTCTTGCTGCAGATGTACAGGTATACAGATATTGCTCATCCGTGTTCATTAATGCTCAGGTGACAATATTCATGAGATGAAATTAAATCTTAGATGCCCAGCAAATGACAAATGGATAGCGAAAATGCAATACACATACATGATGGAATATTGAGCTGCAAAGACATATTAAAGCAATACATTCTCAGATAAATAGATACAATTCGAAATAACTATTTTGAATGAGATAGCCCTGAGCCAGACTGCAAATGGTGTATGTTCATTCATATATTCAAATAATTATTTCAAGCCTTTCATATGTATTGGTTAAGTTGGAGATCCTGTTGACATTAGGAGACTAGTAAGGTAACATGTGGGCTGAGTCCAAGGGATGGAAAGAGAGCACAGTGTGATGAAGGGAAAGATGGAAATAACAAAATAGAAAGGGAAGCATTATTTTGGGCTAAAATCAGGACAGAAATGTAGAAAAGTATGAGGAGGAAAATTCTAACACTAGATAAGGGTTAATTTTTTTCTTGAGTTGGGCAGTAGAGTCCCATATATTAAAAAAAACAACAAAAAAAAAACCACTATTGTTATTGTGTTATTGTTCTTACCTGCCCTCTAGAAGTTAAGGCCCTTTTGTTGATGATAGAATATAAATAAATCAAGCACATCCTGACCTGGAATCAAACTCTATATGCTCTCACATCTTTGTCCTGGAAAGTATTATAAACACTGCTGGAAAACAAATATAATCATCATCCTGAATATGCCATGTGCTCTGAAAGACAAAATAATGACACAAATTTTACAGGAATAACCTCTTTATGAACCGCTCCACAAGAGGGACATCATGCCATGTAGTATTAAGTTATTCAAAATCATGTGGGTCACTAGGTCATATGTCCTCAGCAGAACCCAATACAATTCTCCTAATTATACATATGAATAAACTGCTTGCTAATTTAATATCTTTATAGTCATAGATTTATGTATTGTGCTTTTACATCTAGGTCTCTTCGCTTTCTAGGAACACTATAATTTTTGTTTGTGTCTTAGTTCTAAAATTTTGTTGTCACGATGATATGTATATCATTTATTTCACATGAGTGAGATTGAAAACAAATTGTCCATGCTCATTCCATTCTGAATACACATTCTTTTTCCAAGAATTCTATTTAGTACTCTGCTTTTATAAGAAACATATATAAAGGGAGCTGTAAGTAATACTATCTTTGGAAAGTTATTACAAATTCCTCATTCCTGGATAAGTTGATGCTGTGTAACTGTAAATGCCACAGTCTGAGTAGATTTGTACCTGATTGTAAGTCCTATGTTGGCACACTGTTGTGAGTTTATAACTCAATCTTTCTTCCTTTCACTACAGTATTTTCCGCAGCGATTTTTTACATCTTCTGTACTTCATCCATTTTCTTGTTACTTCCAAATATTTATATCATACATAATATATAAGTTATAGACCCATATAAAACTTCTGTTTTACATTTAGGGATTTTGAGGAGATCACAATAGAATCATCATATAAAAGAAGATAGTAGAACCAGCCACGGCGACATGTGCCAGTAATTTCAGTACTCAGAATGATGAGCCAGGAAGGTCACAAGGTATACAGCCTGCTGTGCTACATAAAGATACCCTAAACCTTAAAAGAGAAGATAAAATAAAATTTAGGGCAATGTTTAATTTACTATTCTGCCATTAAGAGTTCCATTTTTTAAAAGCGGTGTTGTCGTATGTCTTCTCCAATAAGTACTCACTACCTGTGTGACACAAATTATAGTGATTGAAATGCTGACCAGAGCTTAGTGTTGATTTTTCAGCATTCTGAGTCACTTGAATATGCTGAGTTATCTTCTTTCCAGTACACTGCTTAGCTATAAACACAAATGGTCTATGACTTTGTCACTTGAAAGCTAAATCCAAAGTAAACATTTTAAATTGCAAAGCACAATAATTTTACCCCTACTTAGGCCCTTTATTTGCAGCACCGAGTGTTATGTTATGTATACTTAGTAAATATTTTCATTATCTCTCTCCTTAATGTACATTAGTTTTCTTTTATTACATGATGGCTCAAAATCCAAAATATAAGTGGAGGATGGCATTTAAGAATTAGAAACCTCACAAGAGACAGCTATATCAGGGTCCTTTCAGCAAAATCTCTCGTGAGGGTGAGGCTATGCCAGTGCCTGGCCAACACAGAAGTGGNTGCTCATAGTCAGCTATTGGATGGAACACAGGGCCCCCAATGGAGGAGCTAGAGAAAGTAACCAAGGAGCTGAAGGGATCTGCAACCCTATAGGTGGAACAACCATATGAACTAACCAGTACCCCAAGAGCTCGTGTCTCTAGCTGCATATGTAGCAGAAGATGGCCTAGTCGGTTATCACTGGGAAGAGAGGCCCCCTTGGTCTTGGAAACTATCTATGCCCCAGTACAGGGGAACTCCAAGGCCAAGAAGTGGGAGTGGGTGGGTAGGGGAGCAGGGGGGTAGATATGGGAAACTTTCGGGATAGCATTTGAAATGTAAATGAACTAAATACCTAATAAAAAGTTGGAAAATAAAAAAAAAAAAGAATTAGAAACCTTGATAAAGGAATATTTCAATGCATCAAGATACAGACCCACAGACCCTATCAATTCACTAGAATCACAAATCATTATGTATTGTTTAACTCTCATGTGTATTTTCTACTTGAGCACACAGGGAGTCCAGCCTTTTCTCCAGTGAGGCCACCTGAAGGGGTTAGCTGAAAGAACACCATTGGTTTACAAAATGATGTCTCATTGTTAAATGGATCCATATGCAGAGTGCAATGAGCATGTTTTGCTTTTACTCACAGTGGTTAATTGAGTCCAGGGCAGGCACCAAGGTGTGGCTATAGCAGTTCTTTGAAAAACATTCCTTATGCTTGGAGATGCTCTCCAATTTGTCCACAGTCCACTTATCTTTAATTTCTTAAATACACGTTCATCAGATCTTCTTTGATCTAAAGAGCTTGGTAAATTGAAGTAAGAGAAGGAGGTTTCCACTTTCTAGCATGTTGAAATATTCTCATCAAATGACTATATGTGTGTTCGTATACTGTTGAAGCCCAATAAAGACTGCAACCAAAAGGGAGTAAATTGACAATTAACAAATACATTTGAGTGCTGGGAATTTAATTTCATGAAATTCTGAACATGACTTTAAGTTACTAATTTGGCTGTTAATAATGAATGGATGCGATCTTTCTCCATCCCCCTGTAGTTTCAAGAGTTTTTCAAACTATTTGAATTGTGAACACTCATCCAGAAAATGTAATGGTTTTTGTTTGTTTGGTTGGTTTTTGTTTTTTTTTTTTTTGTAATTAAGCCCTTATATATGTGTAAGTTCCCTTCTTATACAATTTTAAAGTCAGTGGTCAAAATGGATATTCACTCTCATTGCTGAAAAATATTTTATGATAGAGGCATAATTTAGAAGTCTGGAATATTAGAGTTCAAATACTTTGGGTCTTATTCATTCTGAAAATATAATTATATCTAAATCTCAAGATGTTTTATTGTGCCTTTCAAATTCTCATAGCTATGGGTTTCAAAATATTTTTCTTTGTTATTTAAAAAATGTTAAAAATATATTTTCCTGTCTGCAGTGGACACAACCCTTACCAAAACTTCTTCCAGATCGTCCCTTCCAACCCATTGATATATTTTCATAACTTTATGCACTCTTTCCTTCCCACTCACTCTCCCTTCCCCCCTTTCTCCCTCCCCTTCTCTATGTCTGACTATCTCTCAAAAATAAGCAAACAAGCCACCCATCTTAATAGCTTCATGCTCTCTCTCTCTCTCTCTCTCTCTCTCTCTCTCTCTCTCTCTCTCTGTGTGTGTGTGTGTGTGTGTGTGTGTGTGTGTGTGTGTCTCAAACATAAAGAGAAAGTAATAATTAAAAAGAAAAAAGATGCAAAAATGAGTGCACAGAACTAAATAAAGTACATTTTGAGTTAGGCAATTACACCTGGGAGTGGCATCTCTATTAAAAAGTTATTGATATAGTGACCCTCCATTGGACAAAACTGGTTTTTCATTTCCTAAAATATACCAACTGCAAATAGCTTCAAATTTTATAGGAGTAATCAATCATTTTATGATTGGTTTAAAGACAAATTCAATGAGATAAAGCCAATAATCTGGCATGACTCAAAAGGACAACATTATAAGATTCAATGGGTCATGGATCTCAGGGAAACCTATTACTACTTTTCAGCTAAAGGAACACAGCAATTAAGTCACTTGTAGTGGTGCATTGCTGTACCCACATAGCAGTGCACAATGGAACCCTTTAGAGAAACTGCTTTGTGAAGAAATTGGTAATTAACACAGAGACCCACAACCCCAAAATTCTTAAGTGTAAGAACTTTTGGAGCCTTTACCCATAAGTGGAATGTCTTTCTCAAATTCCTTCTCACAAGACTCAGGTATCTATGTGAAAGAGTAGACAGAAAGGCTGTAAGATGACTCCAAGAAGCGGTTCTTCCAGACACAGTAGGGCCAATTCATATATTAACTCACAGAGGCTATGACAGCATGCACAAGAGGCACAGATTTCATAGTAATATAAAACAAGACCATTAATGAAAACAATTTAAGAATCCCACAGTTAGTGTTGAGGAATTATAGCAAAAGAGAGGACAGAAAGATTGTAAACATCAGAGGTACAGAGACTTTGCTGTGACAGTGTTTCCCATAAATATCAGAAAAAACAACCATGCACAACATCAGCATTTGACCTGAACAAATATAACACCATTAGGCATGCTAACCTGCATGGGGAAAAGCTCCTGAGCCCTAGTACCTAAACAAAGAAGTACAGGCAATTGAGGAACGCTGAAATAGAGGACATAGGCTTCGGGAGGAAAGAGCATTACAATTGGCTATCCAATACTCAATGGTTGATGTGTGTGTACCTGTGTAGGTATGTGTGTGTGTGTGTGTGTGTGTGTGTGTGTGTGTGTGTCATTTGAACATTTGTTTTGTTTTTTGTTTTTGTTGTTGTTACTGTTGTTGTTGTTTTATTTGATAGAACAACTTTGGGAATTAGTAGGAGTTGCGACATTTTTAAAGAAGGCATATCACTGGTGTTGGGAAAAAAAAAAAAAATGTTTCAAAAACCAAGACCACGCCTAGTCTCTTTCTGCCTTCAGATCAAGAAATAAACCCTTTTTGGATGACAGGGAAGATCATCAACTCCTGCCTAACAAAGTCTCTTCACCACAACCCAAACTTGGTGTATGCCTTGCTCTACAAATGGGACGTCTTTGAACAATTACGAACTCATCAATGTTGTGCATCTGAGACATAATGCACAACATTGGTCTGGTGATCTCTTTAGTTCAACCTGGTACAAGCTGGAGCTGAGCTGTCAGTGTAAAGGTTCTTGGAAATCATTAAAGAAAGGGGTTGTGGAGCTGCCCAATGACAGACAAAAGATATTTCTAAAACTGAAATTCTAATATGTGGAACGAGAGCAGTCAGAGGAATTCTTATGTTCATCCCATATGTTTGTCCTCTGATCTACAACTCAGCAGTGGTCATATACTGGAGACAGCAGGACATCAAGCTGTTTGCCATGCACTCCTATTGAAGGAATACGCAGCCATGCCCCATGCCCAGCCCAGCAGTTAGTTACTTCATGTCCAGGAGCCAAGCCAAACTGACCACCTTTCTTGTATGTCTTCTGCAACAGCGGGTCACAAAAATGTGCATCTGCACACACACTGTCACTATTGGGAAGTTGCTGATAGCAGTAGTTCACTCAGTTTTGATTGTTCTGCAAAGGGGATCACAAAAATGAACAGAAAATTGGCTGGTCAAAAATCAAAGTGAGAAAGAAACAAATGCTTAGCCCCTCTTCCAGGACATTGTTAGGCAGTCTGCTACCATCATGGTCCATACCATAACTGTAAAGGACAAAAACCTCTGAAAATGTAAGCAAGTCCCATTTAAATTACTTTTTTAATGTTTCCTTGGTTATTTTTTTTTGAGAGACAACTGATATATGTATATACATACATATATATACACACATATATGTCATAATTATTCAAGAAAACAAATTTGAAATTTAAAGATTAATATGGGTGGGTAGTATGTATTGAAGGTTTGGGGGTTAAGGAAAGAGAGAAATATTGCAATTATTTTACAATGTATTTTTCCTGTTTTTAAATTAAACACAGATTCTTCTGTCATAAAGGAATCCTGATCAGAGTTTCCCCTCCCTCCATGCCACAAAGCTCCCTCCACCTGCCCACCCACAGATGCACTCATTCTTTTTAATTATAAGGAACATAGGTCTTACAACATTTACCTTTAAGGAAATCTATGCTGTTTCTTGTCATCTAAATCTGAAGAGTTTTTTACATGCCTTTTTCAGTCCTGTACAAGTTTGAAAATATCTCCTCAAATTAATTATGGTGTCTTTAAAATAATGAGTGCAATTTAACTTTTCTTCTATGGGAATTTAAACAGTAACTTTGAACTGGTCTTTTTTTGTTCATGTGTTTCTGAACTAAAGCAACTTGAATTTGTAGGTCTGTTATTATTTTTTTTTCAGCTATCCATTGTTTGATTACTTGGCATTATAGATTCACTCTGGTGTGGCATTAATCCCTCTGTCTTAAGGTACCACATGTATGTAAATTGCAATGAAATTTTCAGGAAATTTTCTGATATAAAAGCAAAATAAATTAAAGAAAAATAAGTATATCCCTGGGGAATCTCTTTCAGTACTGTCAAAGACTACTTTATCTTTTATGTCTAAGACTATTTAGGTAGCAATCTTTTGCCTCTTTAGCAAAGAATGCATTTTCTCAACAGATACTGAATTGTATTGCGTAAACAAACATTCTCACTACATAAAATTGAAAATTGCTAATTTCTCACTTGTATGGATTCCTTAGAACATTTGATCCTTTTTTTTTTTTTTTTCATTCCTTCCTTGAGCAATGACTTTGTAAATTGAGCTGTTAAACTGATTCATGCTTAGACCAGCAAAAAAGGGAAGTAAGTGCCTCTGAATCTTTCATAAATGCTCCTGAAAAGATTTCCGTCCGTGCTTGCCACTTACCCCTGCTATCTTGTGTCATAATGCATCATTACAAACTGATGTTCATTTCTGTGCAAGTCAGCAAAACAGGGGATTACATAGTGTATGTTGGCTCCTTTCCTTGAATTAACAGTGTCACTTTTGATTTGTTGTTATTGGACTGTGTTTTAGGGCTTCTTAGCACAGGCAACTGTGATACAAATGCAGCCATTCCCAGTGGTCTGCAAATTTGTCACCTATACCCTGTATATTTTCAGGATTTTCATGCAGATACAATAAATCTTAAAATGAAATGAAATAACCCTTAAAATTGAAAGATATTAATGATGGTCAATCTAAAGAATATTCTATGGAGACTTTTCCTCATAGAATTTATGATAGTGAGTTGAGTTATTTTATGGACTCAGCAATGAGAAAAGTTTTTAAAAATTGAGTATAAAATACACTCGTGGGTAGCATGTAGTGCAATAATTCTCTTCAACGTCAAGTTTGATCTCGATCAGATAATGTCAGTTATCCATCTGCATTTTCTTCAAACAGTTTGAGTTTGAACCATAAGGAATCTATGTCAGTAAGAATATTCAGACCTTTTTTCATTTCAATTTTGTTCAAATATCTTATATATAATTTTATCCATTGGTCCAAAAATTTTCATCTTAGAATGCAAAATTAAGTAGTCGTGTGCTTATTAATTGTATTTGTTTTGAATCTTTCAACAGTTAGCTTGATATGTGAGCAATAAAGTGTTCACCATAACCCCACAAGTTCAGAATTTTTGTAGAACAGTTTTATGATATTAAAATGAAAAGAAAAAACAAGATTTTGGAGTCATATATCATTTAAAAAGTGAAAAAAGACTCAAATATTTCTAAAACTTGTTTCCCTTTTCAAGCCAATCTTTAAATATCTATCTGTCTTTCTGTCTATCTATCTATCTTGCTTTAGGAAAATAAGAAACAATATTATATAGATATCAATTGACAACTGACAATTGTCAATTAATAATTACATAAAGTCTAAAATGTCTTTACTTTTATATTCACGTTACAAGTTAAAAATAACTATAGAGTATCTGCATTTATTACACAAAAGACAAATGGAGGGAGTTTAGGAAGAGGTCCATGGTCAAGAGTACACTTGGTGTGTTGGATACACAATGTTCTTTACCTAGCACTACATAGGGATATGTGAAGAAAAATTTTTAAAAAGTTAGTTCAAATACATTTTTCTTATTTATATTTATGTATATATGCACATATTCTAGACTTTGCCAATCACACAAATTTGGGTGTGAAATAAACTTTTGTGTTCTCACAGGAAACACAAGGGAAACCTTACCTCTCCATGTTCCAACTTACATTAAAAAATTATATGTATACAGAGCAGAAAAAAAGGGCTTATCCTTCTTCCTCTGCATCTTGTTATCTCACTTTCTTACTCAATTAAGGTATTTTCTGGGGCTTTGAAATAGGCTAGTGTCTAACTGAAGATTTTATGGATAATGAAGCCTATGGGAAAGAAAGTTCCTCTGTCTTGTGGCACAGTCCACTTGTCCCAGAGCATATCGTCATTTATGCTGACTCATAGCTCTGGTGCCAGATTCACTAGATGAATACAAACAAACAAACAAACAAAAACAAACAAACAAACAAAAAACAGTGATCTAGGAGTTGTTTTGCCTAACTACCCTTTTACAATTCATCCACAACTATGGCTTAATGCAAATACATGATTGGCAAAATAAAAACAATTTTCAAAATAAGAAATATTCATAAAATAAAAAGGAACATACTTCAATTTATGTGATAAAGATGCCAGAGGGAAATAATTTGTCATAAATTAATAAAAATGTACTTTGAAGGACAGAATGAATTACAACTATATGATTATGGTTAAGGCAATATAAAACTATGGGATGTATATCATCACTATGGTTTATACCATTTATTCAACTGAGCTAAAGAGATTGCTTGGTTTTAGTGTTAATTTCTCATTATATTGATGCATCCTGCATATATTGGTGATTGAAACCTGACTAGTGTGATGTGTGGATCATGAAAAGGCATATGCAAGTACATGCACATGCACATACACAAATAATAAATAATCAAATAAATCCCTATACATTTTATGTATTGTTTATATATGATATAATATACATAAATAATTTCTAAGTATATGTTATATACTTAGAAGTATAAAGATATATAATATATAGATAACTTAATATAATATATAAAGTATAATTCATGACATATCACCTGATATATCATAACATATGTATGATATATGTTTTATGATAGGTGTTTTAGAATATAGAACACAGAATATAGCATATAGAATATTGAATATGGAATATAGAGTACAGAACATAGAATGTAGAATATGTAGATATTCCTAAATGTATACCACATAAGTTCAAGCAAAAATTCCTTCACAGGTCTGCTCTCTGTTTCTGTATTTCAGTTATTGTAGTTCAGTCCAGATGTAGTCAAGTAGACAACAAATCATCATAACAGTCATATCACATCTTTGAGACAAACCAATGTAGGAACACAGAATAAACCTAGAGTTAAGACATGAAGTAGAGGCTGTGAGGTAATCTGGGGATTTGGACTGCTTTCCCTGGCATGCTCAGCTACATTTCTTACATAGCATAGTTCCATCTGCAAAGAGTTAAAACAACCCATTGTGGACTAGGCCATCAAAAGTTCTATTGAAGAAAATGCTGCATATACTTTGCTATAGACCAATCTGATTAAGGCAATTTTTCAATTGTGATTCCTTTTTTCTACATCTAGATTTATATTGAAATATTGATGGAAACTGACCATTACACATATAATTGAAAGACATATTTATTTGTGTATTTAAATTATTTAATTAGGCTACTTACACATATTTGAGTCCTAAAGTACTTTCCTGCCTTATCCATTATTTATACTAATAGAAATATATGGGGTTTTATAATATTTCTCATTACTTTGAATATATCTAATTGTGAACTATACAATAATATTAGTAAAATATTTTAGAATAAAACACAGTTACCTTATGCAATAAATAATTTTATTTCTTGTAGACTAGAAATTTCATAATTTATATAATTCAGATATATATGACAGTAATAAACATAATAAATAAAATAGCTATTACATGAGTAGTAATTACTTTTAATTTGTATTATGTTATCACTCTATTTTAATGTAAGAATAGAAAAAAATATTACAAGGTGAAAAAGTGCTGTTAAATATTTTTGCTAATTTTATGAAAAGTGGCCATCAACTATGTTTTGCATTAACAGGATAACAGTATCTTAAAGTCTAAATAAAGTCCTTATAAGAGTAAAAAATAATACAATATCTAGAGTTTTTAAAGAAAAGGCAATATTGATATTCAGAATGCCTTCCCTATCCTGAAAGTTACACTGTAGGAAAGAAATGGGCAACTAACTTTCTTTTACTAAGTTAGTCTTTGCACTAAAATAAACATAACACAAAGACTTAAATAAAGTATGCATAATAATATTCTAACGAAAGGTTTGTACATAAGTCTTCAAGTCTGCTCAGGTATCAAAAGTAGTTTGTCTTTTCCTCTAAATAAAGTTTTGCTAAATTTTGCCATTTATTATAGTTTTTATTCTCTCTCTCTCAAATTTCTGCCTTGGGAAATAAAATCTATAAAACCTTAATACACACCACTAACTAAGGATGTTTAACACTAGTCTGTTTTTTAGAAGAGCTTATATGGAAAGAGTGTTGCCTTTGGGAAAAAGCAATCTAACTTAAATTCACACAAATTACTTCAATATCTATAAAACTGCCATACATTGCAACCACTTCTATGCAGACCCTAAAGCTTTGGTCCACCCAAGGATTCCAGTATGAATTCCAGCTTTATTCTCTTTAAATCAATTTAAGCAGGAATAAAAGATGTTTCAGATTTCTGAATTACTTGTATATGCACCTTTTATTGTTGCCTGTGGTGATTTAAATATATGCAATGAAGAGAATGGTAGGAAGGGAAAATGACATGGAGAGTTTGGTTTGCAAACCTTTTATAAAGAAGAACCGCATTGAATAAAAGGTAACACCAATTTGTGAAATTATAATTTGTAAACTGATTTCCTATTATTTTTTTAACTCACATGTTTAGAAAACACATGATCATGAACCTTGCCATTCAAAACATTGTCAAAATAGAGCATCTGCTTATTGAAGGAAGTTAAAATTCACAGCTGACCTTAATTAGAAAATATTTATAATAATTAAAGTTTGTCATTTTATTTGAACACATAGGATCAAACTTGTATATTTGTGACTTAATATTTTGTCTGAGGGAACTTTAAGTAATGTTTTCAATAAATAAATATGTATAAGTAATCTTAAATACAGAATGTTGCTAGCATGCAATAATGGTTTTAAATAGATGTTAGTAGTCTTTAAGATGATATAAATTGAATATGCCTGTTTTGCAGGTGTGTGATGCTGTTACTAGGAAAGTTTTAAATAGCTGAGGTGACTTCTCCCTTTTACCACTCTGACTGACTTTTCTATATAGAATTTAGGAGGTTTTGTGCTTCATTCATTTTCTTTACTCTACTTTTACTTGATTTCTCTCTCTCTCTGCTGAGCTATCAACATTTTAAATATTTTTCTGATTTTAATACCAATACGACTTTCCAATATTTTTTAACTTTAATATGAACCAATGACTTTACATAGAAAAAAAGTCTTACTCTGCAAATTTTAAAATATAATAAGAGTGTGCACTTTTGAAATATTCCTGTTTTGCAGGAATATTCGTGTACTTCAGGGGACATGGACATTGAATTGACAAGACAGACACTTTAGGGTTCAAGACATAAGGATTAAATGTCTTCAGAGAACACTTGGATTATATAATTTGTTTACCTTTCGACTTAAGTATGTCAATCTATGTGTTATCTTAATTAATCTTTTCTGAAGTGCGGCACATTGTCCTCCAATGTCAGATACTTAAAATAAATTTTATATCTTCAATAATAAATGATAATATAAAAAAATCTTAAAACATTGTTCTTTTTCTTCAATTAAGAACAATTATTGTCTCGTTTAGGACTCATTAATTAAAAGACAGAATTTTACCAATTAATTCAACCAACAATGAATAACCCTCTTAAATTCTGAATTTGCCTACTTCATGTATTATGCTAAGAACCATAAATTATTCTTTCAAGAATTATTTATTGAGCAGCAACCAAATTTCATGCCTTCTAGTTTCTGGATTTTACAAACTAGTTTAATTAGATACCAGTAAAATACTTCACATTCTACTGATTTTTAAAACAATTTATTCTCCCTCCCATACAAATACAAACAAAACCTAACTTACTTAATTTCTGTGATCTAGTAAGATTATACTTACGTTGGTATGGTTATATGACCACAAAACTATAATTTTTGTTTGGTTTGAGTCTGTCCTTTGTTTTCTTTTCTTAGAGTCACCAGGAAAACAATGTTTTAGGTGATACATTTCAGTGGAAAACCATGGAACTCAGTTCTCAACGTAAACAATTCTAGGTCTTCTGAACGTTGACATACCATCTGTTTTAAAGGAACATAAGTGACATAATTTTTCTAAGTCTAAATGAGACACAAAGACATCTATATCACTGAAAATACACCTTAGCATAAGTGACAAATCGGGAATCATTTAATTTCAGAGATCTCTGAACAATGGGCAGGCAGTTTAGTTGATCAAAGAATTACTTTTCTCATCAAGATTCTCTGTTTTCCTTACCTTATAACATATGATTCAACACCTTGTAAGATATCTTTACTTCCTAAGACTTGCAGGTTTTATTTCCTGAATTTTATGAGCCTGCCTACTATATACAAGAAAATGTTTCAGTTTGGAAGAAAAAGCCACAAAATATTTTAACTACACATCCAGTTCTTGTGTACATTCTGTCTCCCTTTCTGAGATAATTTCCCAAGCCTTGGAAGGAATGATGCATAGGCCTTATTATTTTCCTTCATCTGTGTCAGGGGCCACTATGCCATAGGAACAGCATACATGCAGGAACATGATCAGATTTGGATGACTGCTGTACATTACTCATCCCAAAAAGCAACTTTCATCCATGACTGATCAAGATGGATACCAGAAGTATTTTATGGTTGTGAACAGAGTCATAGGAGTTAATTAGACAAATGCATCACACCCATTTAAGAAAACAATCCCAACTGCTTCCACTGGGACCCTTGATCTTCTCAACCAGGGGATTTTTGTAATGGATTAGAGCACTGTAGGTGAACTCTAACTGTGAAGTAAACTTGAACTACCACCATTGTTATTCTACTGCATAATTAGGCATTAGTCCTCTGTATGTTAGCAATTAGTTAACAGAATCTATCATTGTGTTGAAATGTAGTTTATAGTTCTCACCCACCAGTCCATGCAGAACCTTCTACCACTAAAAAATACTAGCCATCAGGGTGGAAATTTTCTATTTAGATCCAGCCTGATTCTTCTTCATGATATGAACTGAAGTATATTGACTCCTTATCACTATGGTCATATGATCTGGGCAGACATGCAATTGAAAGCAGACATAAAATCTTTATGGCTCGTGGAGGTTTAGGGTATTCTCTATACGATGCATAGGGAGATACCCCAATCCTGGCACTGTGGTTTTCACTTAACAACCCTGTGGTTACTGGGAGTCCTATTTTTCTGTCAGAGAAAGATGAATTCTGAGTTTAAAATTTGTAGCTGTTATTTTAATAACCCACTGCTTCTTTCTTATAAGGAAAATGAAGGAAAACGTTTGATGTGCTCAACCAAGTTCTACAACAGTATGTTTAGGGAGAATGTTTCTTTGTCAATGTAATTTTTAAAAGTTCCCATATATAACATTGAATTAGAGAGCATTCATTGTTGCTTCTCCTATTGCTCACTTGTATGCCAACATTTGAAAGAAGGTTGGGAGCAAAGTCTATAAGAGATCATGTTTATACCATGCACTTAGAGATATAAGATTTAAGGTCCACATGTTTATATCTTTAATGTAATATCTTCACTTAGGGATCTTTCTCATCAGAGCATCCATCACGACTATAGTCATCAGTAGACCTCACTTGATTCTACAGGAATCACAATACCGCACCATTTCATGACAGTTCCAAACTGTGGACGCTCCTTTGTGGCACGATGTTGTAGACACTCAGTCACTTGTCTTGAGGATTACCCTTTGGAAGACAGACTGTATTTAATTATGGTTATCTTTCTCCTGGTTTTGTGAAGGACTCAATTGGGTATTCTGCCATTTATAAAATTGGGAGTAGCTTTTATTAAATTATATATGCCCTTCCACATCTCTTGCCTTCACAATTGTTAATGAAGGACCTGCCTATTTTTTTCATATTATTTTCATTTTAGGTTCATCATTAGCGTCATTAACTATAGATCAAAAATCTCCTCTTCCTCAGTCTCTCCTTCTCCATTCTCTATCCACACGAAGTTTGTTAATTTTCATCACTATTGCTACTCAATCCTATTTGGTGTTCTACTTGTGCTATATGTGTACAACTAATACACAAGGATATATACTCCTGAGAGCATGCTCTCTGATTTGCCATTGGTTCAATAATGGACCACTGAACCATTATGGTGGCTTTGGGATTTATAATAGTCCCAACATAGCTTGTATTGCATTCATGTAGAATTTACAGACACCAAACCACATTACTATAAAACATGTCACCTTTGTAGAGTTCGATTACATGTCATCTCAACAAAAGACTTAGGAAAAACACTTTGCATGAAACTCTGTATTGGATGGGCTGATGTTATATCTCCTAAAGTGAATGCAGTAATGAATTTCAACTGTTGAGAAGTTTTTAATTCTATTAAACATGGGTGTCACAGTTCTATGTGCTCAACTCTTGTCTCTTTCTGTAATTATGAAAAAAACTCCTATCAAAAATTGAGCTAGGTTAATAATCTACAAGTTGTCTTGAGTCGTTGGTGATACAAAAGGACATGGTGACTGTGGGAAACCCAGGCTGTTGGTGTGTCCTACAACAATTTTAGCCTATACAACAGTTTCTTGATTCTTTTTGTTTCAACTATGCATGCTACCATTTTTTTTCTTTTAAACGCCATATTTATGCCCCATCACCCCTATCCACCCTCCAACTAATACACATCCCATACCCCCTCCACATCCCCTGCTTCCACGTGGATGTTCCTATCCTAAACCCCACCAGAATTCTAAATTTTCTGGGCCCTCTAGTCTCTTGAGGGTTAGGTGCATCTTCTCTGACTAAACCCTGACCCAGAAGTCCTCTGCTGTATATGTGTTGGGAGCTTCATTTTAGCAGGTATTTGCTGTCTGGTTGGTGTTCCAGTATCTGAGAGATCTTGGGGGCCTATGTTAATTGAGACTGTCTTCCTACAGGGTCAGCCTCCTCCTCATCTTCTTCCAGCTTTCCTCTAATTCAACCACAGGGATCAGCACCTTTTGTCCATTGGTTGGGTACCAATATCTGCATCTGACTCTTTCAGCTGCTTGTTGGGTCTTTCAGAGGGCAGTCATGATAGGTCCTTTTGTGCTGAGTGTTCCATGGCCTCAGTAATACTGTCAGTACTTAGGGCCTTCCCTTGAGCTGTATCACACTTGGAGCCTGTCCCTGGATATCCTTTTCCTCGGGCTTCTCTCCATTTTCATCCCTGCAGTTCTTTCAGTCAAAAGCAGATATAGATCAAAGTTTTGACTGTGGGATGGGAACTACAGCACAGAAAAATGGAGTAACAGGAAACAATATATACCTTTCAGTAAAAATTATAAATGAAAGCTTCCTAATGCCCGCCACAAAGATTACTAACTTACTAATTGAATCAAAGTCAAAATCTGAGTATCTTTATTAGATATTTTATTTATTTACATTTCAAATGCTATCCTGAAAGTTCCCTATACCCTCTCCTGCCCTGCTCCCCTACCCACCCACTCCCACTACTTGGCCCTGGTATCCCCCTGTACTGGGTCATATAAAGTTTGCAAGACCAAGGGGCCTCTCGTCCCAGTGATAGGCACCTAGGTCATCCTCTGCTACATATGCAGCTAGAGACATGAGCTCTGGGGGTACTGGCTAGTTTATATGATTTTTCCACTTATAGGGTTGCAGACCCCTTCAGCTCCTTGGGTACTTTCTCTAGCTCCTCCATTGGGTGCCCTGTGTTTCATCCAATAGCTGACTGTGAGCATCCACTTCTGTGTTTGCCAGGCACTGGCATAGCCTCACAAAAGACAGCTATATCAGGGTCCCTTCAGCAAAATCTTGCTGGCATGTGCAATAGTGTTCATAACTCTATTGCCATTAAGCAAGCAGTACTGGACATAAAAGGATGAATATATGCACAGAAAACAGTAATGACTGGCTCCATTATCATCACATCAACTGAAATTTTGTCCAACCAAATGAATGTAGGAACTAAACTCTTTTAAAAATAAAAAATTCTAATAGATATTTACAGAACATTCCATGCAATATATATAATATATATCATTATCAGCATCTCATGGTGTATTCGGTATTACAGATCATATTTCAGATCATAAATCAAATCTTAATAAAGAAAAACTTGAAATCTTTTATTGTGTTCTAGTAGACAATAATTTATCAAATTAAAAATTATATTTTTTGAGGATAAAATTTATTAAAATATAAACATAAATAGAGAAGAAATAATGTACTTCTGAAAGACCAGTGAGTCCTTAAAATATTTTAGGACAAGGAGGTTTCAACAAACTTTTCCTGCATTTTTAGGTTCTGTGGTGATTTGAATGAGTAATCGCCTCACTGAGTTCACAAATTTGAACACTTAGTCCTTGGTGGGTGGGTCTGTTTAGGGAAGGTTATTGGACATTCAGGACATGTAAGCTTGTTGAAGTTTTTCCAGGACAGACTGAGACTTTAGAGTCTAACCTAATCCTCTTCAAATTTATCTCCCTGTTTTTCTGTATTCATCTGAGATATTCTTTGTCTCTCAGTTTCTCTGTCTCTCTGTCTCTGTCTCTGTCTCTGTCTCTGTCTCTGTCTCTGTCTCTGTCTCTGTCTCTCTCTCTCTCTCTCTCTCATTGCTCTGCATTCATTTCCTCACTTAATCTTCATCAAGATCTATAAGGTGGTTCATTTTGTTTACACATGAGGAAACAACAGACATTAAATAAAGTCACCAAAATCACAAAATTTACAATTACCCAAATCAAGACTCAACATTCCCCTTCACTTGAACCAAGTTCTAAGATGGGTCTCCTTAGCTTCTTGCCCCTGTTACCTACAGCAATCCATCCCAGTCTGTAGAAAACCTGCCAAGGATATAAGTAACGGTATTTTAGCATAAACACTAGCAACAACAATAAAAATTGACACAAAATTACAAACTAGTGATGCATAGTGAAGTAGGTTTTACCACAGGGCTGTAGCTTATAACTTTTCACTAAAGTTCATTAAAATTTCTGTGTACTGAAAAAAAAAAAAACCTTTAGAACACTAATGAAAAAAATAGGTTATTCCACAAAAGCCTAAAAATTATGCACATTTATGTCAAATTTTAATAAGGATACAAGTTGGAAACACTTCACTTACACAGATCTGTATAAAAACTCTAATTTGTAATAGTTTTTAATCCAATAAAGAAATTCAAAATTATATGATGAAAACGCCTATGTTTTAGATTGTATGAACTAAGATTTTTGAATGGTTACATTTTGCAAGTGATTCTGCTTATGCATGTGCATGTGGTCCCATTAAATAAATCTTTCTGTTTTATACTATCACTATATATTATTGACTAATAAATATTCAATTAAAATTTGCACATGTAAGATTTCAATGAAATGCCTGTTAAAATCCCCAAATGATATTTTCACAGAACTAGAAATACACTGATAGAGTTGAAACCAAATACAAAAGCCCTGAGGAAGAAAAGCAATATTGAGGAAAAATTAGAAATGTTGCAAGTGTCATAAAACTCAATTTCAAATTGCACAACAGAGCCATTAGAGGCCAAACAGCATGATGCTGGAAAAAAATAGCGACACAAAGCAAAGGAATAGAATACAGGACCAAGAAATAAACTTACACAGTAAGAGTCATCTGATTTCTGACAAAGACACAAAAATTTACATTGGGTAAAAGGCAGCCTCTTTGAAAACTGTGCTATGCCAAGAAGGACAATGAAGGTAGATCATTGCCTTTCTAACTCAATTCAAATGCAATTTGTCCTAAACTCTATTCAAAATGGACCAAAGACCTTGGAGAGAAAATTAACTATAGGAAGGATAGGACATGGAAGACTGATTAGTGGAACCATTTAACTTCTTTATTTGCTTCTCTTGCCCATATGGCGACAGTAAATAAATCTTTCTTTTCTGTTTTACACCATCACTGTAATTGTCTTAGTTACTAATAAATATGCAGCTGTGTACACACAGTTTAGCACACATTCTTTACACATTCTTCTATTGATAATCATGAAATGTTGCCAGTTTCACTAAATCGTTACAATGTATATAATTATATTTAAAAATGTGAGTCATTCTTAGCAGGTTAAGTTCTCTTGACTTTTCAACTTATTAGCATCTAGAATCGCTTAGGAGACAGGCCACTGGGTGTTCCTGTGAAGGAATATCTAGAATAGTTTATTCTTTGGTAGTGATTCTGGGAGACTGATTTTGGTGGGGCAACTCACATTAATCTAATAGACAGATAAAAAGCAGAAGGGAGTTGAGCAGTATCATTTGTAGTTCTCTTCATCCCGAAGGAGAATGTAATTGACCAGCTTCCTCAAATGACAGATGTCAGAACTTCCACATCCTAAATCAGCTTATCTATAAACTGTGAGCCACATTAAACCCTATCCTCAGGACTGCTTTAGTGAAAGCCAAGAACTGTAGATAAGGGTCCAGAGCTTGGTGCTGGGATGATCACGGGCCCTAACTGCTGAACCCACTATTATGGTTTTGCTATATGATCATTTTGTCAAGCTACCTTCTCAACAGTTATGTTCGTATCCATTGATTAGGACTGTGTTTGCCCTTATCATGCTATGTTAATTTGTTCAGGTGGCTGTTAATATAGAAACTGAATACTTGGCAAAGGGCTGACAATACAGGATGCAGAAAAGAATTCTTTAGAGATAATTGAAATTGGAAAATCTTCTTTATTTTTATGATCATTAATAAGTGTGGTATTGTTTGGAAAATTATTAATCTTTATATCAACTGTAATATATATAAAATAGACAGCAGTCTGCTTGGTCATCTTTAATGTCACAGAATGTGCCAAAGGTCTTGAAGGAGGAATGATAAATGGCTTTATAACTCATGGAATGTGCCCATGTTGTTAACACAGCACCATGGGTGACCCTCAGTGTGGCATGGCTACAAGGTTCTGTGGACATCATGCTGTCATGGAGTTCTGTTCTGCTTGCTTCCCTCACACCCTGCTTAATCTAAGAATTACATGAAAACTCAAATTGGACTTCCACTCCCTCACTGGGCAGTATTTTTGGCACTCACAATAATAGCAATTGATCTTTTTTCGGGCATTGCTGCTGGAGCAGATTGATGAATCTATCATCACCCTAGAGAAGAGTTTAGAGATGTAGATTGTTAGAAATGACCACCACACTTAGAAAGCATTTAGAAAAATACAATTGTTAGTGAAGCTAGGTTGACATGTTTATATTATTGGCTCTGACAGAAAAATTTTAGGAAACAATTTGAAGTTCAGAAAGGCATTCTTTTATTAGTTAAGCTAAGGACCCTTTATGGTCTGGGAACAAGAACAACAGCCACACTGACTGACTGATGTGACTCTCAGTGAGGCTGGATTGATGCTAATTTATTTCTTATATCCATTTTTGCCCTAAACTTCCTGATATTATTTATTAAGATTTGGTGATGATGAGTAGATATGCATTCAGAGAATTTAAGGATAGGACTGATTTTTACATAAAAGTTTAGATGTGTGATTTAATATTGTTACAAGATTACTTTAAAGATAAAAAACATAATTACTCCCTTTTTTTTGTAATTAAAATTTGTTGCTTGCCAGTAAAAGAAACAGTCTGAGAAAACTACCTTGCGTGCTTAAATTTCGGTTAGTTATAACAAGTTGCTTATTTACAAATGTACTTGGGTTTTTGTAAATCATTTGTTTTCTTTACCTGAACTATATAGTGTTGTTTCTTGTAAAGGTTTTGGAAAACACATTGTTTTTTTCATAATCGTTCACCAGAAGAAAACTAAAAAGTAATCATATTGTAATTTTATACTTATTGAAATATTTTCCTGAGGTGTATAAGTTATGGAAGAAAGAATAAAGGATGGTGGCTGGAACATTGTTTCTTCCATCCATCAACTATGTATGAGTGTATATATGTGTAAAGTTTGTGTGAATGGCGGTGGGGGTAAAACCTTGGTCCTTCCAGGCATTAACTACTTGTATGTATTTATTCATGTAAAGCTTCTTTTTTTTTTATTAGATATTTTCTTTATTTACATTTCAAATGCTATCCCGAAAGTTTCCTATACCCTCCCACTGTCCCTGCTCCCCTTACGACCCACTCCCACTTCTTGGTCCTGGTATTCCCCTATGCTAGGTCATATAAAGTTTGCAAGACCAAGGGGCATTTCTTCCCAATGATGGCTGATTAGGCCACCTTCTGCTACATATGCAGCTAGAGATGCGAGCTCAGGGGCTACTGGTTAGTTCATGTTGTTGTCCCACCTCATGTGAAGCTTCTATGGGTGAGTGTTAGAGCTTACTACATCCACCAATTTTTTTTTAATTTTATTTTTTTGTTAGATATTTTCTTTATTTACATTTCAAATGCTATCCTGAAAGTTCCCTATACCCTCCCACTGCCCCTGCTCCCCATTCCACTCACTCCCACTTCTTGGCCCTGACATTTCCCTGTACTGGGGCATATAAAGTTTGCAAGACCAAGGGGTCTCTCTTCCCAATGATGGCCGACTAGGCCAACTTCTGCTACATATATAGCTAGAGACACGAGCTCTTGGGGGTACTGTTTAGTTCATATTGCTGTTCCACCTATAGGGTTGCAGACCCCTTCAGCTCCTTGGGTACTTTCTCTAGCTCCTCCATTGGGGGCCCTGTGTTCCATCCAATAGCTGACTATGAGCTTCTACTTCTGTGTTTGTGAGGCACTGGCATAGCCTCAGAAGAGACTGCAATATCAGGGTCCCTTCAGCAAAATCTTGCTGGCATGTGCAATAGTGACTGGGTTTGGTGGCTGATGATGGGATGGATCCCCAGGTCGTCTCTGGATAGTGTATCCTTTCGTCTTCGCTCCAAACTTTGTCTCTGTAACTCCTTTCATGGGTATTGTGTTTCCTATTCAAAGGAGGAATGAAGTATCCACATGTTGGTCTTCCTTCTTCAAGGTTTTCTTCTGTTTTGCAAATTGTATCTTGGATATTCTAAGTTTCTGGACTAATATCCACTTTTCAGTGAGTGCATATCTAGTGACTTCTTTTGTGACTGGGTTACCTCACTAAGGATGATATCCTCCAGATACATCCATTTGCCCAAGAATTTCATAAATTCATTGTTTTTAATAGCTGAGTATTACTCCATTGTGTAAATGTACCACATTTTCTGTATCCATTCCTCTATTGAGGGACATCTGGGTTCCTTCCAGCTTCTGGCTATTATAAATAAGGCTGCTATGAACATAGTGGAGCATGTGTCCTTATTACCAGTTGGAACATCTTCTGGGTATATGTCCAGGAGAGGTATTGCTGGATCTTCCTGTAGTACTATGTCCAATTTTCTGAAGAACCACCATACTGATTTCCAAAGTGGTTGTATAAGCTTGCAATCCCACCAGCAATGGAAGAGTGTTCCTCTTCCTCCACATCCTTGCCAGCATCTGCTGTCACCTGAATTTTTGATCTTTGCCATTCTGACTTGTATGAGATGGAATCTCAGGGTTGTTTTGATTTGCATTTCCCTGATGATTAAGGATGTTGAACATTTTTTCATATGTTTCTCATCCATTTGGTATTCCTCAGTTGAGAAATATTTGCTTAGCTCTGTACCTCATTTTTTACTAGGGTTATTTGAATTTCTGGAGTCCAGCTTCTTGAGCTCTTTGTATATATTAGATATCAGTCCCCTATCAGATTTAGGATTTATAAAAATCCTTTCCCAATCTGTTGGTGGCCTTTTTGTCTTATTGACAGTCTTTTGCCTTACAGAAGCTCTGCAATTTTATGAGGTCCCATTTGTCAATTCTTGATTTTACAGCACAAGACATTGCTGTTCTGTTTAGGAATTTTTTCCCCTGTACCCATATCTTCGAAGCTTTCCCCCTTTTTCCTCTATAAATTTCAACGTGTCTGGTTTTATATGGAGATCTTTGGTCCACTTAGACTTGAGCTTTGTACAAAGAGATAAGAATGGATCAATTCTCATTCTTCTACATGATAACTGCCAGTTGTGCCAGCACCATATGTTGAAAATGCTGTCATTTTTCCACTGGATGATTTTAGCTCCCTTGCCAAAGATCAAGTCACTATAGCTGTGTGGATTCATTTCTGGGTCTTCAATTCTATTCCATTGATCTACCTGTCTGTCGCTGTACCAGTACCATTCAGTTTTTATCACAATTGCTCTGTAGTACATTTTAAGGTAAGGCATGGTGATTCCACCAGAGGTTCTTTTATTTTTATTTTTTTCCAATTTTTATTAGATATTTACTTCATTTACATTTCAAATGCTATCCCCAAGTCCCCTATACCCTCCCCCCCTCTGTACCCCTACCCACCCACTCCCACTTCTTGGCCCGCTGTTCCCCTGTACTGGGGCATATAAAGGTTTGCCAGTCCAAGGGGCCTCTTTTCCCAATGATGGCTGACTAGGCCATCTTCTGCTATATATGCAGCTAGAGACATGAGCTCTGGGGGTACTGGTTAGTTCATATTGTTGTTCCACCTATAGGGTTGCAGACCCCTTCAGCTCCTTGGGTATTTTCTCTAGCTCCTCCGTTAGGGGCCCTGTGTTCCATCCAATAGATGACTGTGAACATCCACTTTGTGTTTGCCAGGCACTGGCATAGCCTCACAAAAGAAAACTATATCAGGGTCCCTTCATCAAAATTTTGCTGGCATATGCAATAGTGTCTGAGTTTGGTGGCTAATTATGAGTTGGACCCCTGGGTGGAGCAGTTTCTGGTACATCTACCAATTTTGTGTAATTATTTGATATGTGTGAAATGTTTGGATACTGCTTGCTTGAACCTTGCTCTAAACATTGCACTTATGAATATGTCTCTCTTTAGGTTGGGATGTATGTATGTGTGTATGTACGTATATATGTATGTTTGTGTGTGTGAAGTATTGGTCTCTGCCTTTTGTTTTATCAACTCAGTGTGTGTGTGTGTGTGTTTGTGTATTTGTGTGTGCGTGTGTGTGCATGTGAACATATGTATGTATGAATTTTCTCTGTTTAGTTCTCTTTCCCGCTGGCCCCAAAGAATTAAAGGAGATCATAATTTTTCTTTCTTTTCACAGGAACTGTAAGCTCCAGTAATTAAGCTTTGTTCCCTCAGAGAAAATTCTGGAGGATAACTTCTCTAACCCCTGGCTTCCTTTGGCAGCAGTTCCTGTAGCTGGATCCACTCTGGTCAGTGGCTCTAAGCACTGATCCTCAAGAGCTGCCTGCTTAATTTCCTCATAATGTGGCAAAATTGTGTTGTTTCTGTGGGTTACATCACAACTGGGACCTTTCACATGCACAGATATTTAGAAATGGGTCCATACTAGCAGGTTTATTGTGTCTGTTTTGTTTTTGTACAGTGACTCTAATTTCAATCAAACAGAATATAAAAATAATTCATTAAAACTTAATTATTGGTAAGAATACAGTATTAGCTGATTATGTGATGGATACCCGGGTGGGGTAGTCTTTGGATGGTCCATCTTTTCCTCTTAGCTCCAAACATTGTCTCTGTAACTCCTTCCATTGGTTATTTTGTTCCCTATTCTAAAAAGGAATGAAGTATCCACACATTGGTCTTACTTCTTCTATTTTCTTGTGTTATGCAAATTGTATCTTGGGTATTCTAAGTTTCTGGGCCAATATCCACTTATCTGTGAGTGTATATCAAGTGACTTCTTATTGCACATGCCAGCAAGATTTTTCTGAAGGGACCCTGATATAGCGGCCTCTTGTGAGGCTATGCTGGTGCCTGGCAAATACAGAAGTGGATGCTAACAGTCGTCTCTTGGAGGGAACACAAGGACCCAAATGGAGAAGCTAGAGAAAGTACCCAAGGAGTTGAAGGGGTCTGCAACCCTATAGGTGGAACAATATGAACTAACCAGTATCCCCAGAGCTCGTGTCTCTAGTTGCATATGTTGCAGAAGATGGCCTAGTTGGCCATCATTAGGAAAAGAGGCCCCTTGATCTTTCAAACTTTTTATGCCCCAGTACAGGGAACACCAGGGCTAAGGAGTGGGAATGTGTGGGTAGGGATCAGGGCAGGGGGAGGGTATAGGTGACTTTCGGGATAGCATTTGAAATATAAATGAAGAAAATATCTAATAAAAAATGAAAAAAACACAGTATTAGATTACTAGGCTCACTGTTTTTATTGTTGTACTAATATTGGGAGAAACCTCCCTTTTTTGCAAGCTTTGTTGTATCAGTTTGAAAATTTTGTGATTATAAGTATTCTGAGGAAAGGATTTCCTCAAGATGGTTGACTATACTAATTTGAAATTTGTTGGTTAATGTCATTATTTAGAGAATCCATCAGGAAGGAGAGAATGGCAGAATGGATGCCCTGTACATCTTCAGTGCTACCAAGAAAAAAAGTCTCAGGAAATTCCACTTACTCAGTACACTAAGACTGTGGTAGGTAGGGAGGATTGGGGAACATATTTTATTTTTTAATCATTTCAAGTCCTTAAATACGTGTTCCACTGGAGAGACATAGCTGTGCAGAGATGGAGAAACGTAAGTCATGAATTTTAAACAGAAACTTTCTAAACTTTGCCATAGCCTGTAAATAAGTAAGTATCTAGTGGCTGAATAAAGACTTACATAATTAGGAAATTAATGAAAAGAAAAGATGGAACTGTCTTATTTTATAAAATGTGTAAGCTAACAGGCACTTAATTCTTATTTTATTCTTTAGGATTCAAGTTTTGTTCTTATTTATCTAATAAGGTACAGGCATCTATTTATGTATTAATGCACTGAAACTACATTTTCACTTTTGTGATACTAAAATGGACATGGCTTGAAATATATAAGATTCTCTCTGTCAAATTTGTGTATGAAATGGCCTAGATATATGTGATAGGTAGAAGGTGTGATAGTTATTTCCTTAATGCGGCATGACAGTTTAAAGTTCTCTTTAATTGGAAGCATATTTGAAAATGAAAATACATTAGATCAGTTGGCTTTTTTCTGAATTAATGATTTGTACAAAATGATATTCTCTTTATAGAGTAAAATAAAGACATTTTAGATCTTAAAATAGAAATATGATGATGTATTATGTCATCTTCAAAGGGTGACTGAATTTTCAATTTCAAAAACAGTCATCTATAGCAAAATTGAAGGAGCCTCAATTGATTTTATCCAACAACTCTCTAGTTCATCAAATATCTCTTGTTTTATTCAAGCATTGATTAAGTATTTTATTGTTGTAATGGTGTAATTGGTGCTTTAACAAGAATGATGTATAGTAAATAAAGGAAAAACATGGTCCTTAATTGCAGAAGCATGCAGCTTATTGCTGAGGACAGTAAAACGGAGGTCTTAGTTATTATCCTGTAAGACCATACTACATACTAGGTAATTAGATTATTTTGAAAATGGATTACTTACAATCTGGAGGCTATGAAGCTCATTATCAAGGTAGCAGCACATGCTATCACTAGGAATCACTGCTGAGCTACTACACAATGAAAGTCTATCTCAACTGATCAAGCATTTTGAGAAAATGGAGGGAGATGAAAGCTGAAGTATCTTTTGTAAAAACCTAAGCTCACAGTAACTAATTATCTACTTTCCAGAAAAGGACTTTAGTTATCATGAGACCTTATGTTGGAAACACACACACACACACACTCACACACACACACACACACACACACGCACACACAAACACACACAAAACAAGAACAAAACATAAAAACAAAAACAAACAAAAACAAACAACAAACAAAAAAACCTCACTTTTCCTTCTACCACAATCATAACAACTGAATATGACACACGATTTGGAGAAGATACACTATTGGAATCAACAAAAAATATATCGTTTGTTAAATATGACATCATTTCTATGTTTCTGAAATAATTGTATTAGTATAATTTAATAATGCTAATAAGTGTAATTTAAAATAAAATAACCTTTTACTTTAAAAACAAACAGTAGACTTATAGATGTTTTAAGAGTGAAATACTATTAAATTATTATTTCTATATATACTAAGCATATATATTTGCAAAAATTCCTGTCCAAAGAAGAGCAGGGACAAAAAAATGGATCAGAGACTGAAGGATGGGCCATCCAAGGACTGACTCACCTAGGGATGCATCATGTCTGTAGACACCAAACCCAACACTGTGGCTGTTGCCAAGAGGCACTTGCTGACAGGAATGTGGTGTGACTGTTCCATGGTAGGCTCAGCCAGCAACTGACCAGTATAGATGTGATTGCTTGGAGCCAACTATCAGACTGAGCTCAGGGACACTTGTGGGGGAGCTGACAGAAGAACTGGAGGAGCTGAGGGGGATTGCAACCCCATACAAAGAACATCAGCTGGCTGGACTACCCAATGCTCCTAGGGATTATACCAGCAACCAAGAAGTGTACAGGAAGTGGTCCATGGCTCCAGAGACATAGGTAGCAGAGAATGGCCTTGTCTGAAATGAGTGGGACCAGAAGCCCTTAGTCCTGTGGAGGTTTGATGCCCCAACATAGGGAGATGCTGAAGGGGTTGGGTGAAGAGGGAGAGAGGGCAGGGAAATACCCACATAGATACAAAGGGGAGAGAAGAAAAGAAGGTGATTGGATGGTGGGAGGCTGTCAAAGAGTAGCCAGGAAGTGGGATAAGATTTGAGATGTAAATGAATAGAATGATAAATAAAAACGTATTCTAGTTGACTCCCCAAGTATCTTAACTGACTTTAATATATATATATATATATATATATATATATATATATATATATATATATACACATATACATATACATATATATGTATATGTATATATATATATTATGGGGAAAATAATTTTTTAATTTTTATACTTCTCCCATATATCACATCTTGACTGCTGTTTCCTGTCTTTCTCCACATTTCAGTTTCCCCTTCCCACCTTCCCTATTCCCAAGGTACACCCCCTTCTAAAATGTAACAGACAAAAGAAGGCCTCCCAGGGAACTCAACTAAACATTGCATAACAAAGTACAATAAGACCAGGTACATATCACCACATGGAGGCTGGACTGTACCAACCATAGGAAGAATAAAGTACGAAGAGCAGGCAAAAGAGCCAGAGACAGCTCCCTGCTCCTCCTTTTAAGAATCTCATCAAGCTACTCACCCATAAGATATGTACAGCGGACCAAGTTCAGACCACTACAGGCTCCCTTATCTCTGTAAGCCATAGGGAAAAATTTTGCTAGTATTTAAGTTCTTCACCTAATTCCAAACTTCTTGTAATGTGCATATTAGTCACTTGCTCTGTTGCTATAATAAAATTAAAAAAAAAAAAAAAGTTGCCTAAGGTAGATAAGGTAAGAGGAGATTCATTTTGGCTCATCGTTCCATGGCAGGGAAATCATAGTGAGTGCAGTTTATTGTTGGTTATTTTAATCTTATAATCAAGAAGGAGAAAGCACTTCAGAAAAGTGAAGTGCTTTGATCAGTTCCATTCCTACTTTTGTCTGAGATGCCAGATCATGAAACGGGATTTCCTAATATCAATTTGTCAACTTTGACCTCCACAACAGGAAACACAACAAAGATAATATGTATTAGAAAAGGTATTTGGCAAAAGGTATATTAGCATTCCTAAAAAGACAGGGCAAAATGTCATTTAAGATATTCAAATTAATTACTATGACTAGTGTGTGTGTGTGTGTGTGTGTGTGTGTGCTTTAATTTTATATTATAATATTCCCCTTGTTTTTGTTAGCTTGAGGAGAGTTGTTAGAATTGGTATTATTAATGGAGAACAGGCAACACTGTGACTAAGCTATATTTTTTCAGGATTATCTGTCTCTAGCTAATTGTCAAACTGCCCCATGTAAGTTCCAAAANCACATTTTATTTTATGATTTTTCTTCATAAGACAGATTACAGAAGACAACTTTTTGAAATAGTCTTGGACTTGGTTTTCAAATTTTTAGAGAAATATTATCATGTTCTATAGTCAGTTCAAGAATATATTTGGGTTGAATTATGCATTGAGACTCAGTGATGAGAAAATTGACAGGTCTCTATTGCTCTCAAACTATTTAGAAATACAAATAAACAGGAAGAAAAAAAATCAAGAGTTTTACAGAGACCAAATTCATCTCAGAATTAATATACTATAACCTGACATATACTACTGTATATACCTGTGAGCTATGGTATAAAATGCTGTGAGACTACAAAACAATGATTTCTAGCATTTAGAGATCAGTTTTGACATATTGAAACATGCTTATCAAACAGTCACAAAGAAAGACCAAACTTTAAATGATTTGTTATTATAATAGGCATGACTTTTAGACCAATCAACCAGGCAATTAACCAAAATTAAATTACATGTATACAGCAAAATTGTCCTTCACTAAGATTCTTTATACATACAATAGGGTAAATGACTCTTTTTAGTAGATACTATTAGCAGAATTGTGTAATCACATACAAAATAGTTAAATTAGGCAAGTCTTCCAGTGTCCAAAAATCAACTAAACTGTTCATATTTATGGTAAATCTTAAACCCACAATTTCTATTGGTTCTTTAGGATTAATCAGTTAGCCCTAAAATCCATGGGTTCAATCAACATTATATGGACTTTTGAATAGAATATACTTTTGAAAAAAATGTATATACAAATACATACATACATATGATAATAATGAAACAAAACTATGGATTTAAATGAGAATAGGATTGGTATATGGGAGAGACTGTAAGGAGAAAGGGGAAAATAGAATTAAATTGCAATCTCAAACATAAATTAAAATGAATATATAGAAAAAACTGTTAGGCATTGGCATTAGTAATTATTTCTTGGCTATAAAAATAAAAGTGATTTAGATAGTTTTCTATGATACAGCTCAAAAAATCTGAATTTACTTAGCTAGCAAAAATGCATTTTAAAAACATCCAAACCATAGGGGAACATTCTTCATCTTCTTGATAACAAATACATAAATAACCAAAGTGTATATCACCTAAAACATACAGCATTATAAGGAATGTATATAGAAGAGCAACTGATGCACAAAACAGTGCTTAATTCTCCTGATTTTCAGTTTGATTACAACCTGAAACTTCAATAAGATGTCAGCACATGAATTAGGTAAATATAGAAGCCAAACAAAAAAAAGTATGTGTGTGTGTGTGTGTGTGTGTGTGTGTGTGTGTGTGTGTGCTTCTGCATGTAGAAACATATGCCATTTAATAAAATGAAGATTTATATAGCCAGTATGGGAAGCTATATTTCATTTTCTCAAAAAAAAAAAAAAAAACCCACAACTAAAAGTAAATCTATAAAGTTCCATAAATCGCATGTGACATAATAACCAAAGGAATTTAAAACAGGTCCACAGACACCAGCCCAATCTGTTTATTGAAACAATATACATAACAGAAAAATATGGAAATAAACCTTATGCTAACTGAAAGATGGATGGAAAATAAAATGTAAACCTTAAAATTAAGATGCTTCTGCCAATTGAATGTCTGAATGTACAAATTCAAAATGATTTCACAGTCCTGAGACAGGGTCTCTTGTTACACTGGCTGCCATGTATTCTTTCCACTGCTGATAGTTGCCTTGAAATTTTGTCCCAATACCTGTTCCATCCAACTACAGATCTTCCTCAAAATGGACCAAGTTTCAGTGAATAAACGATAGGAAATTTATAGGGGTTCAAAGAATAGCAATGCAAATAATAGTTACATATTTACAATGTTATATGGGTTTTTTGACCTTGAGAGGCCTTATATTAACTGTTTGGTGTCCGTAAGAGAAAAAGCCAGAGAGAGAGAGAGAGAGAGAGAGAGAGAGAGAGAGAGAGAGAGTCTAAAGCAAGGCAATATATACAAATACACACACACACACACACACACACACATATATACATATATATATATATATATATATATATATATATATATATATATATATATATGTATGTATGTATGTATATATATGATATATCCTTTATACCCAGAAACTGTAAATAATCTAAATGTTTCCAAAAGAAAAAAAGAATAATGAATGTGTATTTACAAACTACATGAACCTCAAGAAGAAGGGAGATGAAAGTGTGATACTTTTATCCTTAGAAGAGAGAACAAAATGATGTCCATTGAAGGAGTTACAGAGACAAAGTGTGGAGCAGAGGCTGAAGGTATGACCACCCAGAGACTGCCCCACATGGGGATCTATCCCATATGTATTCCCTAAACCCAGACACTATTATGGATCCCAACAAGCACTTGCAGACAGAATCGCTATAGATATCTCCAGAGAGGCTCTACCAGTTCCTGACAAATAAAGAAGTGGATGGTCTCAGCCAACTATTGGATTGAGCACAGAGTTCACAATGGATGAGCTAGAAAAAGGACCCATGGAGCTGAAGGGGTTTGCTGCCCCATAGGAGGAACAACAGCATGAACTAACCAGTACCCTCATAGCTCCCAGGGATTAAACCACCAACCAAAGAATACACATGGTGGGACTCATGGCTCCAGCTACATATATAGCAGAGGATGGCTTTGTTGGACATCAGTGGGAGGAGCAGCCATTGACCCTGTGGCTGTTCAATGCCAACTTATAGGGGAATACCAGGACCAGGAAGCAGGAGTGGGTGGGTTGGTGAGCAGGAGGAGAGGGGAGGGGATAGGGGCTTTTCAGGGGGGAAGCCAGGAAAGTGGACAACATTAAAAATGTAAAGGAATAAAATATCTAATAAGAAAAAAAAAGAAAAGGTGATACATCTCCTGAATGGAGTTTTACTCATATAATAAATAAATAAATAAATAAATAAATAAATAAATAAATAAATAAATAAGTTTGAAAACAAATGGCTGGAAATAGAAAAAAGAATCCTTCTGCTGAGTGAGATATCCCAGACACAGAAGGATAATTATGATATGTGTTTCCTTATCAGTAGATATTAGCCATCCAGTAAGTGATAGAATCCGTAGAACCAGAGAAGTTAGTGAAGAAGATGTTAGAGGACATGTGCAGATATTTCTGCGGAGAAGAAACATGAGAGATTTTTGGGTGGACTGGTGGACTGTGGGTGTTTGGAGAGGGGATCGGGAACAGGAGGGAGAGCATGGGTGGAAAGAGAGAGGGCAGAGAGAGACAGAGAACCGGGAAGAAGTTGGAGTGTATGAGGAAAACTTGTGCACTGGAGATTCCCTGTATTATATGAAGGTGAGTGAGAGAAAACTATAATCAGGATATATTATATGAGAAAAGTTATTATTGAACATATGTAGATGAACAAAATATATATGTGAATGATTAATTATATATACATGTATTTGTGTGCTGTGTGAGTGTGTGTGTGTATGTGTGTAAGTGTGTGTGTGGGGGGGAGATAAGGACAGTGAAAAACAAGTAATTCAACAATTGAAGTAAAAAATCTCAAATTGGTGTTGGCATAATGTAATGGATAAAGTGATTACTGCACGAATTTGAGGGCCAGAATTCAGATCCCCTGAACGCATATAAATTTTGGTAGATGTGTTGGCCTCCTATAATCTCAGCAATCATGGGTGAAAATAAAGAATCCCTAAGTTAAGATGCTCAGCTAGACTAACTGATTTATATGTTCTGGGATAAACTGAGAAATATTTCCTTATTCAAGTGGAGTGTGTGTGTGTGTGTGTGTGTTTGTGTGTGTGACTGAGTGTTCCAAATTCTCTCTCTCTCTCTCTCTATATATATATATATATATATATATATATATATATATATATATATATATCTCTCTCACTCCATTATCAATTTGGGACTCTGTCAGTTCNGTGTGTGTGTGTGTGTGTGTGTTTGTGTGTGTGACCACACATACACAAACCTCTCTATCTCTCTCTCTATATATATATATATATATATATATATATATATATATATATATATATATCCCTCTCACTCCATTATCAATTTGGGACTCTGTCAGTTCTTATTTACTACAAAAATGGAACTATTCTAATTAGGTTTGAGTGAGATACTAGTCTATGAATATATGAATATGTCATTAGGTAGCATTGTATTGGCACATTCCACAGTGCCCTACCCTGAAGCAAGAAACTATTGCAATTGATACTTATTAGTAAAGAGAAAATCAGTTATCTCTAATAGAGTGTGACTGTGTGTATCAACCACACTCCAAAACATTCCCATTCTCAGGAGTAGTTGCCCACTACAAAGTCAATGTAATGTATCCTTTTGTGGATATTTTAATTTCAGCTTATATTGGGCATTTTTGGCTTATTCTTAATGTTTGTTTTGTTGTTCAGTTTTTGGATTTTGTTATATTTGTTGGCTTTATTTTAAAGAGAGAAAATATGCAGTAGAGAAGAAGGGTTTCAGTAAGTTAGGGAAAGGGGAAATATGATCAAAATACATTTCTGATTCTGTCTCAGAAAAAATTAATGTTCTCATAAAATCTAGTGTTTAAAGTCTAAAAATTAAATAGGTAGTTCGTTTATATAAAGAGTGACTAACACTTTGATGATATAGATCTATGCTAAAATGAAGACTAGGTTTCAGTAGCTAAATGAAAACTATTATGCAAAGTAGATTTTTATTTCTACCTTTTTAGAATTATTACATCATTTTGACATAAAAGTTACAACCCTTATGACTAAATAATTAGAAAAAGCTGTTACATTGTTATAGTTCATCTGGTCCAAAATCTCTTTTATCTAAATCATCAATTCATTCACTGAAGTAAGCACTGGCAATTCAGGGAAATTACAGGCTTCCCTCTCTCTCTCTTCTTTACCTGCTTGTCTTGTGGGACTGAGAAACTGATAGATGCTTGGACTTCCATTCACAACCAATGCTGACCATTGTTGGGAGATGGACTACAGACTGTAAGTCATCAACAAATTCCCATAATATATAGAGACTACATGTAATTTCCGTGACTCTAGAGATCCCTGACTAATACAGAAGTAACCTTATCAGGCTAACTTTAATATGCTTTTAGGATAAATCTAAACATAAGCATTTACTTAACCCAATTACAATGCAAATGCATGAAGTAACCTTACTTATTTCTATGTGAGTTGATGGAGTGTTTACAAGTTAAATGCTGAGAATTTTGAAAGCAAAACAACAAGAACAACATCAAGAACAAGAACAAGAGCAAGAACAAGCCTCTCCATTGCTTGCCAAGTGGGAGAGTCTGCTTGCTGAATGAGCAACAGAGGCCTTGGAGAAATGCACCTCTGTCTTCTGTCTTGAAATGGGCTGAATTTTCGAATGCTGCATTTGGATCTGGCCTTATATCAAGATATAGGCAGCGCATAAGAGGTACAAGAAACAAAGTACGCATTTAAGTAGATTGTACCCAAGACCCATATTCATTACCAAAATCTTACAAAATATCCCAAGTTCAGAAAAGGTAAATCCAGTGAACAGCTTTTGAAATAATACTGGTGTAGACCATACAGCCTTGTCCAAGTCAAATGGTTTAAGTCTTAATTTTTCCTTTCTACTAAAAAAGTGAGACTCTGGTAAAGTGCTTACCATTCAGGTTGGATTCTCTTAATTTGATCACCAAAATCTATCTAAGTGGGGACAATTGATTCTAATCCAAATGCAGGGAAGGTAGAGATATGCAGGTCCAGGGGCATAATGCCTAACTAGCATTTCTCCATTAAAAGTTCCAGACACATGACAGATTTGGGCTCAAAATAACCACACAACCAAAGACGTGGATAGTACCCGAGAGAAGAAAATTAAGGGTGACCTTGTTCCTGCATATGCATATTGTTTAGGCATGAGCATGTACACATGACACATGTGTATGTGCGCACACGTGCGTACACACACACACACTCACACAATTTTTTCTTGGAATTTAAATGTTTAAATGGAACTTTTGCTGTCTCAAAAATTACTAAGCACATCTATTCCCCAAATTTGTTTTTTTTCACTTGTATTAGAAAGAATATTTTTAGTAGAAACTTACTAGACCTTGGAAAGTAGTAGGAAAGTTTGTGTGTTGAAGAAAAAGAAAAAAACAAACAACAAGAAGCCTTCAGACTCAAATTACTCAAACTACATAGATGAGTGAAAACAGCTTGGCTCAGTGAACTTGCAATTATATCTTTCCTCTCATGTAATGAGAGAGCACCTGAATAAATCTCAAGAGAATTTTAGAAATCACATATTTTATAAATCAATTAAAAACATCTTGTACCTTTGCTCTTGTGGTCATTTACACTTAGATTCCATTCCAAAATATAAAAATTATCTGAGTTTGCCAAATTGAATTTACCTAAGTTTTAGGTAAGCTATAAAATACTTGTATATAGAGTATAGTACAGTGTAGTAAAGAAAAGAAAATCATTAATAGATCCAATTTAGGTATATTTATATTAAGTAATCAATTAATCATTAAAAAGTAGAATTTTTTTCTATGATCCTCTACATGGTCAATTTGTTCTCTGGAGTCAACTTTTTTGAACATATTCAAAGACAAAATTTTAGACCTTGGACATTAAGAATAGACCATGCTCAATAGTTAAAATAAGAAACTGCTTTGTCAGAGCAGCTGGGACAGGATCATTCGGGTCACTATCTGCACCCAGGAGCAAAGACTGTTCCACAGTCCTCTGTACACAGGTCCCACAATGAGAGAGATGTTCTCCCAGAAGTGCTCTCACTCCTGTGCCAAATGGTGAGCTCTCCATTTTTTCTCCAAAACTTTCTAAAGCAGAACTAGCCTTGAGTTCACAGGGCACAGGAAAACTGGAGCAGCTGGGACAGGATACTTCGAGTTGTCATCTGCACCTGGAGCTAAGGCTGTTCCACAGCCCTCTGTACACAGGTTCTACCAGGAGAGAGCTGGTCTCACAGGAGTGTTGACACAGGCTTTCAGGCCTACAGGAGGGGTAAACTTCCGCCAGAGATAACAGGACAAACTAACACCAGAAACAATCATATTGTGAAAGGCAAACACAAACACCTTAAAAATATAAAGTAAGGCTATTTGTCAACATCAGAATCCAGTTCTCCCAACACAACAAGTCTTGTGTACCCCAACACATCAGAAAAGCAAGGCTCTGATTTAAAATCACCTCTCATGATGCTTATAGAAGATTTTAAGGACATAAATGACTCTTTTAAAGAAATACAGGAGAACACAAATAAACAGGTAGAAGCTCTAAAAGAGGAAACACAAAAATTCCTTGGAGAATTACAGGAAAATACAACCAAACAGGTAAAGGTACTGAACGAAACTATCCAGGATCTAAAAATGGAAGTAGAAACAATAAAGGAATCACAAAGAGAGACAACACTGGAGATAGAAAACCTAGGGAAGAGATCAGGAGTCATAGAAGCAAGCATCACCAACAGAATACAAGAGATAGAAGAGAGAATGTCAGGTGCAGAAGATACCATAGGAAACATTGACACAAGAGTCAAAGAAAATGCAAAATGCAAGATGACCCTAACCCAAAACATCCAGGAAATCTGGGACACAATGAGAAGACCAAACCTAAGGATAATAGGCATAGAAGAGCATGACGATCCCCAACTTAAAGGGCCAGTAAATATCTTCAACAAAATTACAGAAGAAAACTTTCTTAACCTAAAGAAAGAGATACCCATGAACATACAGAAAGTCTATAGAACACCAAATACTTTGGACCAGAAAAGAAATTCCTCCCATAACATAATAAACAAAACACCAAATGCACAAAACAAAGAAAGAATATTAAATGTAGTAAAAGAAAAAGGTCAAGTAACATATAAAGGCAGACCTATCAAAATTACACCAGACTTCTCACCAGAGACTATAAAAGCTAGAAGATCTTGGACAGACATCATACAAACCCTAAGAGAACACAATTGCCAGCCCAGGCTACTATACCCAGCACAACTCTCAATTCTCATTGGTGGAAAAATTGAGATATTCCATTATAACCCAGGTGTCCTGCAACAGAGGAATAAGTACAGAAAATATAATACATTTACACAATGGAGTACTAAAAAAAGACTTCATGAAATTCACATGCAAATGGATGGAACTTGAAAATTTCATCTTAAATGAGGCAACACAATCTCAAACACACACACACACACACGTGTGCGCACACACACACACACAATGTATGTACTCATTGATAAGTGAATATTAGCCAAAAAGAAGCTTGGAATACCCATAATACAAATCACAGACCATATGGAAGCCAAGAGGACCATACCAAAGTGTGGATGCTACAGTCTTACTCAGAATGGGGAAGAAAATAGTACCAGGAAGTAGACAAAGAGAAAAATCTGGGAGGGAGAAAGGAGGGAGAGAGAAAAGGGGGTGCATTTTACATATGGTAGGAAATAGGGGAGAAGTACAGAGGGTCGGGAATTTGAAATGAAGTGTGTAGCAGTTGGGGAGGGGGCACTGGGAGTAACCACTAGATAGTCCCAGGTGCCAGGGAGCCAAGAGGTTCCCAGGAACCAACAGGGTAGACATTAGCCAAAATACCCAACAAAGGGGAGATAGGACATGTAGAGACCATATACAATGGATAGGCACAGCCCCTGGTTGAGGGATGGTACCAACCACTGGATGGGGCACCCAAAAGAAGGCACAGGGACAAAGAGTGGAGCAAAAACTAAAGGAAAGGCCTTCCAGAGACTGCCCCACCTAAGGATCCATCCCATCTACAGACACCACCCAGGGACACTGTTTTTGATGCTAAGAAATATTTGCTGACAGGAGCCTTATATAGCTGTCCCCTAGAGCCTCAGACTGGCCAAGAGAGATGCTGATATAGGCAGCCCAACACCAGACTAAGTGCAGGGTCCCCAATGGAGAAGTTAGGGCAAGGACTATAGGACCTGAAGGGTTTTAAAACCTGATAGGAAGTACAAAAATATTTACCAAACATATCCCACAAAGCACCCAGGATCTAAAACACCAACCCCAAAAATACACGAGGGAGGGGACCCATGGTTCCAGCTGGATATGTAGCAGAGGACTGCCTTATCAGCCATCACTGGGAGGGGAGCCCCTTAGTTCTGAGGAGAATTGATGACCCAGGGTAGGGGAATGTTGGGTACTGAGGCAGGAGTGGGTAGGTGGCAGAGCATCTTCATAGAGGCGGGAGAGAGGTGAGGCAATTAGGGTTACTGGAAGGGAAACTTTGAAGGGGAATAACATTTAAAATGTCAATAAATAATAACAAATAAAAATGAATAACAAAATAAAAAAGAAGACAAGAGAAGGCAATTTGCATCTGTCCTGTTGGAGAGGAGCTTGAGCAAGAAGAGCTACATTGAACCAGCCATCCAGAGTTCAGACAGAGTTAGAAAAGATGAGCTTACTCAGCAGTAAGCCTCCAAGTTGACAATTAAATTTGTTTACTCACACATGCTTTGTACTATCATTGTTCTAGACTACTTTGAAGGATAGTTTGTACCTCAAAGGTTTTGTGGCTGTTTCAGTGTTTATATCTCTGTCTTGGTATCATATACATTACCTTCCCATACCCAAACCATAGGGTTGAAGGTTCTATGTAAGCACCATCTCAACTTCTCCATTTTCAACAATTTTTGTGGGTGATGTCTTCAGCAATGAGGTCTTTTGTCAGTTTTTGAAGAGCAACCTATTTTACTGCCAATTGTCTGTGTTTGTTGTTTGTGAATTTCTACAAGAACCATTTGGCTAACAGCTTAATTAGATGTAATAAATTCCCAGTACTGGAAGCTTCATTTGGAGACAAGAGATGTCCAATTTGGACTCTGTATCCCTCATTACTTAGACACTTTGTTAGAATTGCCTTCATACATGTTAGGAAATTTCCACTGTGCTAGAATCTCCATAATACATCACAAGTGCCACTGAATTCAAGCTGTCTTTCCTTCTTTTCCCTTCCTCAACTCTAACTTGCTTTCACTCTCCAACTGACCATCTAGTTACTGTTCCCCTTGACCACAATGCACTTATAAAATCTACTCTACATCCCTCCTGCAGTACCCAGTCCCTTACTCCATGCCTAACTTCTCTGGTCTGTGATTTTCAGATGGGGTTATCATTACCTAATGGATAATATCTACACATAACCAAAGCATACCATAATTTTCTTTCTGGGTCAGGGTTACCAAAGTGTCTCTCTCTCTCTCTCTCTCTCTCTCTATATATATATATATATATATATATATATATATATATATATATA
>NC_034602.1:51336104-51375393 GCF_900095145.1 Mus pahari
TAGGGGCAGGGAGAGAGAGAGAGAGAGAGAGAGAGAGAGAGAGAGAGAGAGAGAGAGAGAGACCTTTATAGTTTAGCTAGTTCAGTTTTGGTATTTTACTTATTTAAACTAAATCAACAAAATAAAAACTGAAAAACCTGTTACATTATATATCAATTAATAATTTATACAAAAATTTAAAATAATAAATTATCATTGAAAAGATTTCCAAATTGACATATCATTACCCATGTGGATTTATTTGCTTTCTGAATTTTCCTGAAAAAAAATCTATGTTTATTTTTATTATTTTGTTTTAAGCTTCTAAAATAAGGTTTGATTCATGAATATGAATCTTTTATAAATTGAACTATTTATAAAAGAATAAAGAAATGATGTTTTGTTCACTGTTTAATGTGACTTTCAAAACACAGAGGCAAGTTCTACGGTTTGAGAAATCATATTTTGATTATTTAAGATTTTGCATTAAAGAAACATTTTGCTAATAACTCCTATGTGAAAGTATCAACTCATTAAAGATAATTTAAAGCTATTTTTCAAAAGTATCTATTAAACCATAAATAAGCCAAGTTTTTAATCATTGTATCATCTAAAGAAAAAAAAACCTCACAAACCTTCTGTAAGGAAACATCAGGACATATGACTATTTCAATGTATTCTTAGATTAAGAACAGAGTAGACTTATGTGCAAATATACTAAAAAATATCTGGCTTAAAAATATTTAAATTAAACTAATAAAGGGGGATGTTCTGGGTCTGTCCTTATATTATCAATATGATATATGTTGAAATCTTTGTGTTTGAGATTATCTAATAATTAGGTTAAACTCATTTCACACTAACAAACAGTTAATATGCCATGGTCTGAATTTTATGGCAATACTTAAAGAACCAAATTAAATGAAGGCTAAGGGTCATTCTTTTTTCTTGAATTAAAGGAAAATGAGGCAATAAATTCATGCTTTGAATATATGTTCTGAATGCAATGAGCCTCAACATATTTTAGTAGTTGATTGAAAAGCCAAAATGGGCTACCACAAAATTTCAGTCATCTCTAAGAGTATAAAAGGTATTTTGTGAAATTACACCCTCATTAATATCCAGTTGTCAAAGGTTACACTTAGAAATATTTTTTAAAAAACAAAGTAAAACTGTCACTTTTTAATGTCACCCACAAATCTTCTCATGCATACAAATATACATCATATGTATAATATATAATTCTACATATTGTATACATTTATAATAGTAAATTTATGAAGGTTGATGTTTTTCTCTAAGACACATGAGATATTTTAATTATTTTGAATTGTAAAATTAAAGCATATGATTGCATTTTTAGTTTTTTTTAAAAGCTAATCTGAAGACATATGTTTCACATTTGGGGAAAAATAAGACTTTTATTTGTTCCCTCTCAGTGTGTGTGCATGGTTACAATAATGTAATTTTTCCCAAGTAAGTGATATCTGTACTTATGAGATGAGTGTCTGAAGAGGACAAAATGACTGGGTATTATTCTCTTTGAATGAAATATATAGCTTATTTTACACATGGAATGTAATTAAATTATATGAATATTAAATACATATTATATTGACAGAGTATTAAATATATTGGCTTAACATATTTTTTGCATAATTGCATTCAAAGTGCACCACATTTTACCACTAAAATTATTATTCTTCAAATTTTCATTTTTAAAATCAAACATAATTTTATCATAGGATTTCATCATGGTACAGGAGAGAAAATACCACTTATCACCATTTTTTGGTTTACTTAAATAGAATTTTCTAATGATTAAGAATTTAGTGAGAAACATCTTCCAAGAAGAAGATACAGGGAGTTGATTAGACTCTGTCCTGGATTTGGAAATAAATTTACCCAAAGTGGCCGTACTAGCCAGACTGTGGGAGAGTACATATTTTATTATTTGGTTACCCAATACAAAGCAGGAAGCCCTGTGTTTATTTATAATAAACACAAAAGGGAAGGGAAGAACAATGGAATTATACTATATATTTTCTTTTATTGGAAAACGATTTTTCTTTCCATATAATATATAGTATATATTGCATACTATATTTCATTGTATCTATTCAGAAAATGGTTTGCACTCCTCTAAATCATCCTAGTTTCTTCCTACCTCATCTCCCCTCCAGATCCACACCGTTTCTCGCTCTAGTTAGAAAAAAACGGGCATCTATGGAATAAGAGTAAAGAAACTAAAAAAAAAAATGCAAGAGAAGAGGAGAGGAGAGGAGAGGAGAGGAGAGGAGAGGAGAGGGGGAAAAAAAGAAAAGAAAAAATCAGAACAGGATTGATAGAACAAAGAAACAAAACAATGTTCAGAAAAACCAAAAGAAACTCATATAGATACATATGCATACATTCACTCACTCATACAGGAATCCCTTAAAACCCAGAAACCAGATGCCCAAATATACAGGCAAAGGACATCTAGTGCTTTCTCTTTCCCAGAGTTACTGAAGGCATGAGTTTGCTGGAGACACTCCATACTGGACTGAGTGTTCCTGGTTCTCTCACTGTCTGCACTTTGTATGGCTGTACATTTCTATATTTGTTCTCATCTGCTACAGGATCAAGCTTCTCTGCTGGACAAGGGGGCAATCTATGATCTATGACTATAGCAGAATATTCTTTAGATTCATTTTATTGCTGTGTTCCTTCTGTAAAAGGTTACATATACACAGACACACAGATGCACACACACACGTGTGTGTGTGTGTGTGTATATATATATATATATATATATATATATATATATATATACAAATTGTATTTAAGCAAAAGGTATATTAATAAAAATGTTAAATAAAAAGGATATGTATACTTATACTAACAATTGATGGCATAGATCATTTTGAACATTTATTACAGTTAATGTTATCAAAAGCTCATAACAATTGAAATAAATTACTTGGTATCTGTCTGTGTGCTTTTTTTATTTTATTTGTGCATGTGTGACTATATTTTTGTTTTAGGCATATACATGTGTAGTGTTCACATATATTGATTTGTGGTTGCCCTAGGGTATTTAATTTCCTACTATATTATTCTCCACTTTGTCTTTTTTAGAAAGGTGTTCTCACTCAATATAGAGCTAAGCTAGTAGCCAGTCAGCCCCAGAAATTCTCATATCTATTCTCTTCACAGTAGTAGGTTTTATCTCATGTGTCATTTACACAGGAGCTATAGAGTTTTGAACCTAGTTCCTTCACAGAAGATTTCACAGAAAGAACTGTTCACACACACACACACACACACACACACACTGTATATTCTCTAGATAATGCTTGAAAATGGAACCACTAATCATAATTTGTGCTTCCCTCAGAAATGTAACACAGCAAGCAGCATGGATAACATCACTGAAGCCAAACAGGATATAAAAGCATAATAAAATATAAACTTCACAGCAGTGGATAAGGTACAATCAGAATTCAGTGACTATTAGATAACTACAGAAGCAAAGATGCATATACTTCATTTGATAATTACTAGGAGACTGTGTTCTATACAAGTTTTATCAACTGGTTAAGAATTACTGCTGACAACTCTAAGTAGCATCTATAACACTGTTGCTTTCTAAATTTGTTCTACACTATCAAAATCTAATATGCATGACATATTTGGGTTGTCTGTGGGCTCAGGGACAGGTGAAATGCAAATGTTTAGGCATTGATAATAAAATAATCTATTTATGGACATGCTAATGACCCAAACATATAGTAAACATGTCGAATATCTGATCTTTTCTTCTCAATAAGTGAAACAGAATAAATAATTTGTAGGTTATATCTGAATGTCTCTACAGAAATATAGTAAATTTCATAATGTTGGATTTTAAGGAGAAAATAGAAAGCTGCCATTATTAATTATTGTTTAAGGGTGTATTAAATGCACATGTAGACTAAGTGAGCTAGAGAGACAATATAAAATGGAGAAGAATTAAACAGACAGGGTCCAGAGTTTTCTCCAAGAATAGTCCAGAGTCTCATTCAAGTCTACTCAGGAAAAGAAGATATTAAATAATACAGAAAATACCAGAAATATTAAAAAAGACCAAGTGCTTTAAACACTACTGAGAAGGACTAAATCATGAAGACAGAGCAACTTCCATTGATTTTGGCTAAGACAAAGCTCACAGTGACCTTAACAAGGATTCTAAAGGGTATGTTGGAAATTGGATTAAGTATCTTAAAATATCATTGGCAAAGAGAATGTCTCAGCACTTTATCATGTGATTTTTTTTTTTTTTGTAAAGTAAATGAAATAACAGAGCAAAAAAAAACCAGAAAGCAAAGAGAGCTGTGTATCTCCTATTGGAGTATAGTTAAGGAAGAGTAAAATGAATATAAATTGCAAGGGAAGTATATAAGAATTGCCCCTTGATAATACCTATTTGCAAGAAACAATACATCAGGGTGGAGGCAAGAGAGTCAGACATTAAAAGTCAGCCTCTGTCATACCATGCTTGAGGCCAGACTGGATTGTATGAGACATTGCCTCAAACAAGTGAGGAAACCAGCCTGAATGTGAGGGAAACATTAGTGATGGGAGAAAAAGAAAGGTCATATTTCACTGAATCAAATTCAATTTCAATACTGTCTCTTTTTAAACATGCAGAGTTCTTTGCGAATATCATAAGATGGGCTATGATCATATTTGCCAATCCTTTTCCAATTTTTTTGCAGATTAACACCTCACTTCCCAGACACCCAACTTTATACCATTTTCCCCTCATGAACAATTTATCTTCCTCCAAAAGTTTGGCTATGTGGTCTTGGTTTTTCTTACTTAGAGAATTAGAGGAAGCTGATTTTTCCTTTCTTAAGAGCTCCAATGTCCATACCAGAACTTTTTCTGCCTTGCGCTTGTATAGTCTTATGTATGCAGTTGCAGTTTTGGTGAGGTCATACACACACACACACACACACACACACACACACACACACATACACACACACTCACACACACTCATTGTTATGTTCATAAATTAATAAATATTTTAATGCTCATCAAAGAATTTTCTATTTTCTACTGATAGTTTTAACACAAAGAGTCATAATGGATCAAAGTGAAAAGCTAAGAAATTGCAAAATTGTTGAATCAAATTTTAAAGTGTGTTTGTTGAGACAAGATTGCTCATTAGAAATGAAGATAGAAGAAAATATGACAGAGGAAACCTAAGGTATAATGCAGGTACTGGAGAATAAAATAAATCTAATTCTACAGTGACCAAATTATATACCAACGGAAATGTTTATTTTTTATTATATATTTTTTTTAACTTTAAGCTTCAAGCAGTCTGTGCCACTCATTGTCCTCACCGAATGACTTCCACAATGAAGATGAATTAGTTCATTCATTTGTTCACAAGCAACTTCCATGAGAGTAGAATGCAAAAATGTAAGAGCCACAGTAAAAATTTGTTTAATAGAAGTATACAGACTGTAAGCTGGTAAAAAAGAACAATAATTATGATTTTTAAATATTTGGTCATTAAAGAAAATTGAGAATTATGTTCTCCTCATAAGATGAGGAATAATCAATGGTTAAGAGGACAATGACAGAGCAAAGAATTTAAAGATGTTCTTTGACAGGTGCCGGATGATAAAACTATGTTGAAGAATATGGTGGGTAGGTTCATATCACATAAAATCTATGGATGTAATTGGGTTTCCTGAGTAACTTTGATAATGTTATCTTTAATTGTAGAGTAATAGAGACAAAGAGGAAAGGGATACATCACAAGACCATTGGAGAATTGTTCAAGTTTATTTTACCAGTGACTTCTTCTTAAAATATTGATGACATCAAACAATCTATGAGATAAATGCATTATCAGTACTATATATCATCTTTTTTATATCAGACATTGGAGATTTATAGCATTATCAGATGGCCATTATACCCTTGCTATATATAGACCTGAATAAATTTACAATGTGTACAATATTTTGAAAGAAAATGAAGATAGCAATAATAGAAATAACATTAAAATCTAGATAAGATATATTTAGTAAATATATGATATATAATTTAATATGTTATTATTCATGTATAAATACCAAATATGTTTTTTTATCTTGCCTCACTTAGACTTAATAACATTTTTTGGGGGGTGGGGGGCATGAAAAATAGCTCAGTGATTCAGGACATTTTTCTTTTTCTTTTTTTTTTTTTTTTACAAAAGACTGGAGATTACTCCCTAGAACCAAAATATCAGCTCATAGCAGTCTGTAACTCCATTTCCAGGGCATCTGATACCCTCTTCTTCCTAAAGCTACCCCATAACTGCACTTAATGAAAAATACGCTAAGACACAAATATACCCTCATAATTAATAGTTAAATGAATGTATGAACGAACAACCAAATAAAAGCTTTCAGGAACACTCTCCCTAACATACTCTTTAACACAAACACAGTGACACAAATACACAAATGTAAACAACTTCAAATTATCAAGAGTTTTAAAATCATGGTAAAATGGTGACAGAATGAGAAATAATTTGAACCCCTATTGCTATAATATTGATCTGACTTAAGAAAAACGATACTAATGTCCATAGTGACCATAGAAGTTGGCACTCTCACCAGAAATGGAGGAATGTTCCCCTTGGTGCACATGTTACTTGTTTTATTGACCTTAACCATTTTGACATTTATAAAATGGAAATTTAAAGTAGTTTATTTGGCTTTTCTTTGATGGCAAAGTAGGTTGAGTACTTTGTGTTTCTCAGCCATTTGAGATGTCTCTACTCAGAATTCTCGGTTTATATCAGCACCCATTTCTAACTGGATTATTTAAATTTTGATAGCTAGTTTCTTGAGTTCTTTCTATGTTTTGGATACTAGACATCCATAAGATATGAAGTTGAATGCTAAGATAGAAAGGTTTTCTCTCTCAGAAAATTCACAATTAAACACAACCCCCATTGTCAAGGACAACTCCTGCACACCTCACTGAATGTAGAGAGGTTGAGCTGGTATGGGCTTGGAACCTTCACCCATGTATTCAAAGCCCCTTGGCATGAGAAAATACTCTTCAGGCTAGGTAAAGACAAACCTGACACCAACCCAGCCACAAAACCATGCACTTAGAATCTAGTCTACCTTTAAAATGTGCTGGGATAATGGTGGTATAGAGTTTGTGGAAATGGCCTAGAAATGTATGGTTTAATTTTAGGTCTATGCCTCTAGTAAGAAACCATGTCCTAGATGGCCAGAAACTGAGGTACTGGATAGCAAGCACAAAAGGAGCTCCATAAAAACACAAATATAACAGCCATAACATATATTTTAGTAGTTATGTGCTAAGCATTGGCAAACAAATTAAGTGAGGTTAGATATTTCTATGTTCACACAAACAAAGACTATTTGATTAGAATAAACAAATGCCATTGATCTATATAAGTTTTCACTTTTCAACTGAAATAAAATTTAAGTTGACCTTCTATATTTTGATGTGACAAATCTGACAACATTATATGAGCCATAAGATTTGAATATGCTAGCTACATGTGAATATTTTCTCTATCATGAGTTCATATTTAAATTTATGGAATCCATTTCCAATTTTGTTTACTAAAGAGCAACGTTGTCCTGGAAGACAGGTCTCAGAATAGCACCTGAAAGTGAGGCTGGTCCTTGTGCATGTGCTCAGAAAACATGGCTGACATCCTGGCCTAGATTCAAAGTTTGACCCAGTCTAATACAACATCTCCAACTATGAAATTCTAGAATAAGGGGAAGAGCTGCTCTTGAAGAACAAGATGTCATCACCACGTATGAATGGTCCTAGACTCAATGGCCATCACCAGAAATGAAACTGCTGTGGGTAAAGCCTGACCTGCTTCCTCTTGTGTAAGACAGCATAGGTCCTTGTTTCTGCTGCAAGCACAAATATTGAGCCTGCATCCCTTATGTAGACAGAATTCCTCTGTAATGTATGGAAACATTACCTGTCAATAAAACACTGATGGCTTATTAGCTTAGTCAGGAAATATGGAGTTGGAAGTTCCAGTCCAGAGGGAGAAATTCTGCAATAATCAGGTGCAGGAAGGATTTGCCCTGAATTCTGAAGAAAACTATCACCTGAAAATTAAAAAGTAGTGACAACCTATAAGACAGGATTTAGAAGAGATTAAACTGAATAATTGAGATATGAGCTAGGTATATTGAACCAAGCTTTTGACCTAGGCATTTATTCATATATAAAAATAAAAATCTCAGAGCTATTATTTCTAGAAACATTGTCACAAGTGGAAAAGCCTATGTTTTCAAATGGCACCCCACCTAAGGACTAGAATCCAGGCTTAGAGCCCAAGAAGATACCTGGAAGGATCATATTTGCAATCTGAACTGTAGCAGCAGACAGGCTGCTCTATAAATAGAAAAACTGAAATCTGAATAGATTAATGTGGTTCCTTTAGAGCCTCTGTTGTACAGCAAGACTGGTGACCTGCTGCCTCATACTTGATCTGAGCCTGTGAAGAGCTGGCTCAGTCTTCAGATGCTGGCGCTGTGCAGCAATCTCTCCTGCAAGTCCATGCATTCGCAGTGGCCAGATACCTCAGTTTCTTGGGCCAGCCACTGCAAAGGAAGCTAGCAGATATTGCTGAGAAACTGGCCAACTGTTCACAGTATGGCAGGATTGCCTTTTCCCTTCAGGTCAATCATGGTGAGAAGCTTGGCCCTTTAAGGTTAGTCCTGCACAGCAGAAAACAGGTGCATAAAACGGAAGCCAGGCTGAGACTGAGAAAAACCTCTGATCAGGTACAATATGCTTCAAAATGTGTATAAGTACTAAAGAAAGAAAAGAAACTTGGTATAAATAATCATAGGAGGAAATATTTATTTTGAAAATAATAAGGTGAACTTAATGAAGGAGTTTGAGATTAAAAAGAAATTATTTTTCTATGTTAAAATCTCAAAAAAAATGCAGAAAGACTCAAGGAGAGACAGAACTTGGATCCCTTATAATTTTGATCCCATTATCAGTGTCTTAGGGATTTCTTTGCTCTGAGGAGATACTATGAACAAGGCTCTATAAAGGAAAATCTTTAATTGAGAATGGCTTATAGTTTCTGAGGTTTATTACTTTATCAGCACAGCATGATGCAGGCTAACTTGGTGAGTTCTACATCTTGATGCAAAGAGAGCCAAAAGGAGGCTATTGCTGGTTACTGGGTGGAGCCTGAGCGCTAGGAGCTTTCAAAGACTACCTTAACAGTGATACACTTCCGGCAACAAGGCTACACCTATTCTAAAAAGGCAACACTCTTTTATAAGGCCACTTTTCATGGGCCAAGTGTATTCAAACCACCATATCCAGCACACAAATAATTATATGTTCAACAACAACTGCAGTAGTATATATTCTCTTTAAGAAGAACAGCATAAAAATGACCTAGAGAAAGAAAAAAATTCAAAAATGGAATGTTAGTTTGAGGGGTATAGAACAGATTTTAGAAGATTATCTAAATCAGAATAAATAATCTTCAGGAGAATCCAATCTGAAGCCTATAGGGAGAGCAGAAAAGGTAGGTCCAAATGAGAAATATCCACAAAAGTTTGAGGAATTAGAATGGCAAGCCATAGAAATGTAATATATTGAATTAAGAATATAATGTATGTTTCATGCTACCTTAGAACAATGTCATACCATAGAGCATACATTTCATTTTACAGAATTTGGAGAATTAAGATATCTGCACGTGTTAATACACCATTCTATTGATACATATTCAAAATTTCAATGGGCATTTGCCTTAAATTCTGAAAAGACTGTTTGTGACATTATTTACACATTTATTAGAGTGGGTGGCTCTCTTGGAAATTACTTTGAGGACTAAAGCTGATGAAGCTTCAACATATGTATCCATTAGAATACAGCAATGTTTTATACATTATGATATAAAAAATTTACAGATATATCTTATAAGCATAAAAGGCAAGCAATTATAAAGAAATCTAATAGGACTTTTAAGGAAATGCTCATAGAACTACAGGGGCATATGAGATATTCAAGAGAAAGATTGAATATTATTTTATTGACTTTGAGCTTTATTGACTATGAGACAGATAATACAGCTGCTAGAATTTGGAAGGCACTGATGAATTAGATCAGGCTACATAGGTCCTAACTTCAAAATGGAGCGAAATAAGTGTGTTATACTGGGGAAGAAGCTTTGCATTCATTTCCACCAGAAAAGAATTGCTGGGGAATTCATCCCAAGTTGATAAAAATCAGATTTGAGAAAGAAAGATCCCCTGAAAATCTTGGTGGCACTCATGAAGAAAGAATCAAAGAGTAACAAAACAGGTAATATAAATTGCTGTTCTCTCTACACAGAAACAGCTCTGAAAGTGGCTAAAACATGAAAATTTCTCCAGTCAGAACTTCAGCTGTGCGTAGCAAATAATTCTTGTTGGCTTCAAAGTCCTCTGGACTTGTCAAGCCATCCTTTAAGTTAGCAGAGATAACATTTTACTTTGCAATTTGGCTATACAGTCCTAACTAACTTATAAAGACAAAAAGCTGACCACCTCAAACAGAAAGGAAAGGGACATATTTAATGGACTCGTGTTCGCTATCCATTCCATACCTATGTTATTGCAGAAATGTATATTACCTCTGAGAGTTATATGCTTACAGACACCAATGAAGTCAGTGTAGCCTTAATAAGAATCACCCTTGGGGATACTGAGACACTGAGATATATTTATTCCAGCATCCTGTTTGATCCTACTTTACAATGCCTCAAGCTATTTTCCCAAAAAGTTGAATCTGGGACAATATCAAAAAGGTTATCTAGTTGGTCCAGCATCTCAAACTATTCCGGTCAGACAACAGACAGACACTGGACAACAAATGCTAGAATTACATTCCCTATGACTAAAAAAATTTTCAATCTTTTAGGTGGCCCTTAAAAGGAAAACAATACCACAAATCAGCAGGAAGCAATCGAAATAGAAGAACACACTCATTCCAAAAGACAGGGTGGATGGTTTTTGGTTGCTTGAATATTTCATCATTAAAGTGGGATTCATTACAAGTTGTTATAGTCTTGGACAGGGAGGAAATAAAATGAGAAGGATTAGATTCAGGGATTTTTCTCTTTCTTTTTCTTCTCTCTTTTTTTTTCCTCTCCTATCAAATATAGATGAGGAAATGGGGGAGAAGGGTTTGAATCAAAAATGGTAGGGAATATGACTAATACAGTAATAATAGGAATGTAGGGTAAATTATTAAATCTCTTTAAACTGTAGAGCTACTATTAAACAACAATCTTACATTAGTATAGATAGTTGTATATTTGGATACGACATACTACATATTAAATCTTTTAAAGAGATTGTACCTAGGTAATTCTTTAAAATGCCATGGTAAGTTCTAGTCCTCCTGAAAGTTGCTACTACAAACTTTTTAGGATACTTAAGAAACACTAGTTTATAGTGAATCTGTCAAATTTATAGTCATGTTAGATACTAGTTTAATTAATTATAGAATTATGTTTCCTAGGTTGAGCAGATAGTAATTAGCTAAAAACAAGCAATGTTCACCTATTTAGATATACTATAGATAAATAGGTGCTCTTCAAAGACCTCCAAGATTCACAGAATACAGCATTTAAAGATGTTTTATTAACATAAGACATTTTGTCAATGAAATAGGCCTACTCCCATTCTACTTCACAGAAGATGATGAGCATCAAATAACCTCCATGTGAAGCTTTCTGCAAAAGTGCTAAGTGAACCACTGGGCAAAAAACAGTTCCTGCTTCAACTACTAAATGTGTGCTATCTAAATGGACAAATGAGGAACAGGGAAGTTGCCTGCTGAGCTTTGCCAAAACAGCATTAGCAGTCCTTTAAATTTCCTTCTTCACAAGAAAATCGGTTAGTTATTCTTGTCCAGATGTCAAAGATAATTCTCCAATGATACAGAGCTTTGGGGGACTGTCCAGGCATCCATGTTTCAGTGTCATTTTACAATTTTAGAAGCTGCTTGCTTTTACTTCCTGAATACATATTTATTCCATCTCAGGTATCTGATGGGGTTGAAAAATAGATAGCTATATTCTCACAATTAAGTTTAAGGTGTTTAGTACTTAAGAAAATGTTCTTAAATTTACAAAAATGTTTTTGGTTAGTAATGCAAGTTATGTTCAAAATTTGTTTAGGTACAGAACTATGAACTCACCAAGATAGGATAGATAATAGAGAATTTTCTCCAAGTTTGTTAAATGTATATGGACTCAGCCAGTGACTATTAACATTAAGGTCAAACTTGCAATACATTAACAAGGCTATGAACTGATATAGACATGCATTTTAGATTTTAAGCATCATAATTTATTGCAGACAAATAATAGAATATTTGCCATTTATCTCCAAGATCATGAACAATTAAGAAAATATTCACAAATATTTATATAAAATTACTTATGTATACCTCAATGTGTAGGTTCCTCTTGTCAAAATCCATGTTTTAGATGTTTATAATTTATTTTTAGATTGTGTTCACTCCCTCTGTCATTCAGATCTAACGGTTGATTTGAACAGATCATTTAGAAAAACCAGTGAAGCACAAAATGTATTTGTCTTGTTTATTTTGTTGCCAGATGAATCTACACAGAGAGTATATTTTCATAGTAGATATGGCATTTTTCTAGTTAGAAGCATGAATTCTTCATTCAGTATGTACTTCTAACTGAAGAAATAATACTCCCTCATTACTTTTAAAATTCAAAGCTTTAGAAAGTTATCTGGAGCAGTGAATGAACACTGTCTATTTACTTTCCCCTCACCACTCCCTCTCCCCTCAAAAAATATAGCCTTTTCTTATCAGGCCACTTAGAAAACTTGCCAGAAGATAAAAAAGCACTCTAGATTTTAAAGACATTATAATCCTATAAAGTGCTTGTAATTCCATAGTCCTAAGTATAATATTCACTTTTGATTCCAAGGTTACCTACATCACATAGTTCGGATTGCCTTTAGGAAGATGTGCACTCTAGAGTCTAGTTATCATATTCCCTCATTATATAAAGTGGATAGTAAAGAAGTTGAACATTGATATTTTGGATTTTTCAGCAAATGCTCACCTGTAGCTAACTCAATAGCCATTAGGATCACATAAAGAACCAGGACTATTATTAAAATCATTTAATTCTATGACCTAATAAAATAATCATTATGAACTTACTTCCACATAGCACATATCTTAGTTATTTGTGGTTATATGCATAAATGCATACCACATTCATTTCCCTGAATGTGATATTCATGCTATGGTTTTCTGAATAATTCATTATGCTGTGAATTATTTGTGTAGTAATAAGCAATTACTAAAAAAATTAATAGCACTTAATTCACTTTTAAATATCTACAAGGTGAATAAATAGCTAGGGCTCATGAGCATAGAAATAGATTTTAATTATACAGCATATAGTACACAGGCAACATGAAAGGAAAATGAAAGAAATTAAGTTTATTAAAACAACTTAGAAAAGCTAGAGGAACAATTATGCATAAGCCTTGGTCAGACTAAGGACACATGAAGGATCCTTATTGAAAGTCACTACATTCTATGCTATTTAAATAAATTTAAATATGTATAATATACTAAAAAAGAGAAATACCTTATATATGTGGAGACTGCTGCTGCTAGAAGAAAGGTATTATTGAATGAAAATCTCAATTTCAAGCAAAGGGTAATTCTTTATAAATTATTTGTCAAAGAGATTTCAGAGATGCCCAAAACAACCCAAGGCAATGCCATTTGCCTACTATAACTGGATGGAAAGACAATATTGCTGAATATAACCCCTATTGAAATGCAGAATATAAGGAAATTAGCTTAAGTTAACCAGTAAACATTTCCTGCTGGTGAGTTTTCAAAATGTCAGATACTGTTATATAGCTTTAGGGGATAAAATACTTCAGGAGTCTCTCTCAATTCTGGCCTCTACATATTATAATATTGATGTTTCTTGAAAAATATCCTTATTGGTCCAATAAAAACAAAGTTGATTTAAAAGAAAGCAAGCTGCTTTCTCACTGGATATGGAGCATGGTCCACTGAATGAATGTCATACCTAGAATGCTTAAATCGGCCAAAAGCATATAACTAAAGAGATCATAAGCCACAGAAGAGGAACCTATTGTTGTTTAGGTATTGCCATAATGTCAAGTTGCCTTATACATTTTTATGTTAGCCACAGATGTGTATGGATATCTACTTAGTTCAGAGACTGTCATTTTCTGTATCTCTTTCTATTTCTCTCATTGTCTCTTTCTCTCTCTCTTATATGCATCTATGTACACATAAGCATGTGTATTTGTATATATATATATATATATATATATATATATATATATATATATATACACATATACATATACATATATGCATGCATGCAGAGCAGAGAGGGAAGAAAATGATGGGAGAAATATACTCAAAAATGTTTAAGATTAAATATCAAAATAAAATTTAAAAATGTATTATATACAATATTTTTTACAGTAAATAAAATATTTTTCAGCAATGTTCAACATCAATCTTTCTAAAAATTTGTTTTCAAAAAGTTAAATAGCAAAATGTGCAGTCTACCTATTTTTTAATATAAAAATATTATTTAAGGATATTTCTATAAGACTTTCTGTAAGGATTCTTCATGTGTCCTTAGTATTTAGTTCCAAAACCTCCAAGTTAAATTAGTAAGTGCTGTTTTGAAAAATGTAAATTTCTCCTGAAAATGAACACTAAATATATATGAATTATCGATTATATTTGTTTCCTCTCATTTCAGATTTCAACTAGTTTGTTAGTATTTGTTGTTTAACATAGATATTATTCTTTTTTTAAGGTTTATTTATGGTATGTATGCGAGTACACTGTAGCTGTCTTCAGACACAACAGGAAAGGGCATCAGATTCCATTAGAGATGTTTTTGAGCCACCATGTTGGTACTGGGAATTGAACTCAGGACCTCTGGAAGAGCAGTCCTTACTCTTAACCACTAAGCCATCTCTCCAGTCCCCTAGGTTCTATTCTTGTTCAAACAATATAGGGTTCAAGAGGAAGAGGATTAGCTAGATATAACAGTGTTTTCCCAAAAGGCCTTTATTTAAAGCAGGCAGTGGCTTAGAACTTGAAAATGTATTTTTCCTCTTTTGTGAGTAGAACAGTGGACTTGTTTAGCAAAGAAAGATTATCAAGTGTCTGTGTAGCCATTTTGTATTATAGTAAGCCATAGCAAAGGACTTGCTCATGACCCATGCATACAATCACTTTACCAGGAGCTCCAATAAAGCTTGAGAGGAATGTTTTGCACACTCTAATTCACTTTTGTGTGTCCAAAATATGTATGAGATTGCATCCTTTGGAATAAATAAAGAAATAACACAGAACCAGCAGGTGCACCACATGGAAAATAATGGCATATTCTAGAGCCATCCAAGATAGAACATTGGATTCAAATATCATTTTATAAAAGACCTACAAGTATTTACCCTCCTTACAGGGTAATCTCTAAGACAAAAAGCAAGAGAACTCAATTTCCATTTCAAATATCTTCCACTCAAGATATTATACACAGTAAGGACTTTTCACAATATAAGTGTTTTGTCAAATACAATTGACATAAAAGAGACTTATTTATTCCTTGGCTCTTATTCATAAAATTATAAATTAACATATAATAGTCCAAAAATATTAGAATTTGTAAATTTTATTAAGAAATATTAAGTAATTATTTTATCGCCCTCTTCCAAACTAAACCTATGGAATATATCTCTCACTATATAAAAATACTCAAAATCTTTATGTTCTGATCCTATTTTCTCTTGAATCATACCCCAGAGCTGTGTCTCTAGTTGCATATGTAGCTGAGGATGGCCTAGTTGGCCTTCAATGGGAGGAGAGGCCCTTGGTATTGTGAAGACTATATGCCTCAGTACAGGGGAATGCCAGGACCAGGAAGCAGGAGTGGGTGGGTTGGGGAGCAGGTTGGGGAAAGGGTATAAAGGCCTTTGTGGATAGCATTCGAAATGTGAATGAAGAAAATATCTAATAAAAATTACATTAAAAAGAAATATTGAATAATATCTTTAAAAGTGACTACTAGTTTTTAATACTTCTTATAGTTCATATTATATCGTCATCTTCAAACTACTTCTCTAGGAAGGAAATATCAAATTAAACATATTGTCTTTTTTATTATCTTTAAAGTGATGTGATTCTTGTCTTTCTGTCACCCTAGCCCAACTACACCAATGTAGAGCCCCTGATCTATTCTGTCCCAACACTGGCAAAAAGTCAATCTCCATCTTCTTTGGTTGCCATAACAAGGCAACAGTTGACAATATTCCTCATCATTTGGAACTAAATTACTCTAAAAAGAAAATATTTTAACTCATAATTTTTATTTCTCAACAAGTGATAATATCATCTTATTCTGTTCCTTAAGCAGTTTGTAGAAAACAGATGCATTTTAAAACCCAAGCACTGAACTGTTAGATATTTGGAAAAGAACAGAAAGTGTATGTTGTATAACATCTTTCCTCTGGTTTTTGAAATTATTAAAATTTGACATCTACAAACACCTTTCTTCTATTAAATTGGTCTTTCTGGTTGACAAATAAACTGTGAGCAGAATAACACTTTTTCCTGTGATTTTATTGACATCAGCACCTCTAAGTTCGTAGTTCACCTTTTATAAACAGGTTCATTTATGAACTTTGGTTTTTGACAGGTAGCATTTTCTACACATTGTGCAAGCAATCACCACTCTGTTCACATTCTCTGCTTTGCTATGGCAACCTGTGTGTTCTCATTTCCTTGTACCTGCTTCAAATCTGTGGAAGGCTAATTATCTTACATCATTTTTGACAGATACAGTTACTATAAAATAAGTATTTACTTATATTAGAAGTGTAAATGTTACTTGTATCTGTGTGTGTACCATTAAAAAAAAAAAAAAAAGGTTGTAAAACCATGGCCAGTATACCTGAAAGTTGGCTCAGAAAGTAAAGAACTTTGCTGCACAGGCCAGGTGGTATAATTTTGATTTCAAAATTCCCCATAAATATTGAAGAAAAGAATTGACTTCACAGATTTGTTCTTTGATCTCAAAAATGGAATGTGACCACCACCCACTCCCAATAATAACAGATACAATAAGAAAAATCCTGTCAACGGGGAAAATATTAACACAAGGTTATCTCTGCTAATCATCTCCACAAGATCTATACTGTTCCTTGACTCACTGTTGGACTACACCCCCATTCCCCAACTCCAACATTTACTAAAATTTCGGGAATTGCTTTATTTATATACTTTCAGAAAAGAGTCTAAAATATTTCCTCCTTGTACTGACACAGTTCTCTACTGCTTACATGCTTACACATTATAACACTTAAGATTTAAATACATCACTGATTGCAGCAGGGAAGTTCTGCAAGCTTCGTAGCACTGGAGAAGCTGCTGCTCTGAGGCAGTAGATGGAGACAGATTCTCGGGGCTTTATTAATTTGAGCTAAAGATTCTGAGATACAAGTTAAAAATGCTGTTTGGGGGGACATGACAGTCACTCTACAGCTGCTCACCACACTGATTACTCTAGCTCCGATTTTGTAGGTGGATAAAGCAACATTTGGAATCATAGATGAATTAAGATCTTTAACATATTAGGTGCATATTCAATATGTTAGATTTAATACATCCTATTGATTGATAAAATATGTTCCCAATGGCAGTTATGCAATACAATGTTTATGGAAGGACAGATTATAGAGGCATATTAGCATACTCCCAGGAAAATCATATTTAATTTGTACTAAATGATAAATATTTGGTGGATGGAATGTCATATAATATTCATCAAGTTATTTTCAAATAACATAACGAAGGTACAGGGACATAAACCTGGTTAGTGAGAGTTCTGAAAGAGATTTAATTTTTCTCAGTAGAGATCATTAGCAAGAAATGAAGAAAATTTATTTGCTTGGTACTTTAAGTGCCTTTTTATTTAACACATATACTACCAGTACAGCATAAAATTTAGTAAATGCCTCTGTAAGAGTGATATATTTACATTGTTTTAAAATAATAAAAAAGAAATGTCTTAATTATCACTAAAAGATTCTTTGCCGGTTTGGGGTTTATTTAGTCAATGCACCTCAGCTTCTTCATCTTCAATTGATACAGTAGTAGCAACCACAAATGAAGATTTAAAGGATTTCAGTAATGGACATACATATAGCAAATGATAACTATACGTAGACACATGCTAGCATGCATATAAGCATTATGATTAAATCCATCTTGTTGGGCAAAATGGTGTAATCTTAACCCATTGGAGCATGGTATATTAATGAAACATAAAATTCAGTGGATTTTATGCATTAATATGTTCGATGTTTCAGCTTGGGGGTAAGCAACATTTTTTAAAAAAGGAAACAAGCTATTTTAGCAGCTGCTTTTATAATACAGTGTTAAGTTCAGTTATGATTCCTTTTAAAGGTAGAAGCAAGTAAAGTTGCTACTCTGACTTCCATTTTTGCTTGAAATTGAGCTTGCACTGTCAGTTCTTAACATTTTACATAAAATTACTTTCAATTCTCTTTTGAGGGAAGGGCAGAGTAAGGCAAGAAAAACTTAGGGGAAGAAAATTCTCATTAAATTCATTGAATTGTATATTGCAGATATTTTCATGGGATATTGGTACCCTGAAAGCAATACTTAAATAATTTCCCAGCATGGCATAATCTATGCCTGCACATATTTTGCATAAGTTATTACCTTCTACCAAGGAATGAAAATGAGAATTGTTTAAAATGGGATATGCTTGATAGTGAATCAAATTTCCCTAGTATGTAAATTATTTCCTGGGAGTGAAGAAGGCACATTGGGAGCAATTTAATAAATGATACCCTAGAGGTCTGAAAGGATTAATGAAGCTGATTATCCTTTTCCTGCAGAAGGAGAGAACTGTCACTCTTCAGTTAGCCTAAGCTGAGCTCTCCATCCAGTCGCTTCAAGGTATTTTGTGTGGGGGGAGAGAAGATAAATACAGGTGGCCCATTTAATTCTTCTTAGGGTAGAGAGACTTTGCATGATTACTTTCTCTCTCCCTCAGTGTGAGGTCATTAACACAGGGAAGATAGTTTCATCGAAACAAGAGTGTGTCCTGCATATTTTGAGGAAAAAAATAAAAATAAAACTCATACATGACACCTTTGCTTGTGCTGTAGTCTGTTTTATGGAGCTTCCCATATAGTCTTACCGAAATCCTAATATAGGGATTCACTTGCCCTTCTCTGTCATGACTCCTGGGTATGGTTTCTTATAAAGTGTGTCTATGAAATGAACTCAGGTATTTGGCTTAGCTGTTAACAGTAAATGGAGTAGATTTGATATCAATAGGAAAATGGCATCTCATAATTTTATATAAAATACATGAACTGACTTTCTTCTATTGTGCAACAAAGCATTATGTTGCAGATACTAAATACCATAAACACAGTATTCAACTGCTTCAGCAATATTGTAGTTATGAGAAAAAATACTACAGAATTCTTGGCAATTCTGAAGAATTTATCTCTTCCAATTTGGAGGTTATGTTGTTGAAGGTCAGGTTTTAACCTACTTGATTCTGGAATCTCATTCTTGTTTATAGATAGACACTATCTGAGAATTTCATCTTTTCATCCCTTTATGAGTACACCAGTCCTATTATGGCTGTGTTATTCTTGTGATCTCATTTTAAATAATACCCTCTCCAAAATACCAAGTGTCTTAAAGCTACTCCATTGAGAGTAGAAGTAGCGAGATGAATTTTGGGATAGGATAGCATACTCAAATAAATTCATAGTGAGTCAGTGTTCTGTACAGGTCTTTGAATCTTTCTGCTCGGGAAGAAATGAAGTTATCCATTAGAGCTGTAATCCCACCTGATCTTCTGATATCTCACCCAAACACATTCATCTTGGTGGCAAGTTCTTTTATTTTTAAGATGTTATATGACCCTACCTTTCTTATTTGCTATTTCTCAAGAATAGTCTTTGCTCTCAGAGGAAATCCAAAGACCCCAGATGTTACCATGGACATCTATCCATATCGATATAGAGAATTCCAATGTTAAGGACTTGGGGTTGGCATTAAGTTTTCTCAACTCCTCCATCATTCTCAATTTGGTTATGCAAGAGTGTTAGAAGACTGAGACTTCATTTACAACTCTAGACTGTAGTGGTCCAAGGGAGATGTTTCCCATAAGTCTCATGCATTTGAATACTTGTTTTCAGCTCTTGGATTTTTGGGGGAGTCTACGGAGGTTTGGCTTTCCCAGAGGAAAGTGTATCTATATCAGTATATTTTGATGTTTTATAAGTCTATCCTTCCCAAGGCACTTGCCCTTTTTTGTTGGAAGTTGAAGATATGAATCATAAGCTGCTTTTGTCAACATGACTCACTCACTAATGTGACGGTAATGTAGTCATGATTCTGGAACTGTAAGCCCAAAATGAACTTTTTCTTCTTTAAATCTTCATAGCCCTGGTGTTTTATAGCAATGATAAAAGAAAAAACAAAAATAAACCAAACCAGTTTTTGGAAAAAGAGGAAAAGGGAATTTTTCCATAAGGGAAAAATCCCCAGTTGTGTTATCATTGAACTTGTAGAATTTGTAGAATTTATAAACGCACTAAGAAAAGGGGACTAAACATATCATATGTCATCAAAGGTTACATTGAATTTGGATATGTCTCTCTCTCTCTCTCTCTCTCTCTCTCTCTCTCTCTCTCTCTCTCTCTCTCTCTCAGACACACATGAAAACACTCACACGCAGACATAATGTTGGTATTCTGTCTGGACTCCACCCCCACGGTTACCTGGCAACAGCCAGGTATACCTNAAAAAAAAAAAAAAAGGTTGTAAAACCATGGCCAGTATACCTGAAAGTTGGCTCAGAAAGTAAAGAACTTTGCTGCACAGGCCAGGTGGTATAATTTTGATTTCAAAATTCCCCATAAATATTGAAGAAAAGAATTGACTTCACAGATTTGTTCTTTGATCTCAAAAATGGAATGTGACCACCACCCACTCCCAATAATAACAGATACAATAAGAAAAATCCTGTCAACGGGGAAAATATTAACACAAGGTTATCTCTGCTAATCATCTCCACAAGATCTATACTGTTCCTTGACTCACTGTTGGACTACACCCCCATTCCCCAACTCCAACATTTACTAAAATTTCGGGAATTGCTTTATTTATATACTTTCAGAAAAGAGTCTAAAATATTTCCTCCTTGTACTGACACAGTTCTCTACTGCTTACATGCTTACACATTATAACACTTAAGATTTAAATACATCACTGATTGCAGCAGGGAAGTTCTGCAAGCTTCGTAGCACTGGAGAAGCTGCTGCTCTGAGGCAGTAGATGGAGACAGATTCTCGGGGCTTTATTAATTTGAGCTAAAGATTCTGAGATACAAGTTAAAAATGCTGTTTGGGGGGACATGACAGTCACTCTACAGCTGCTCACCACACTGATTACTCTAGCTCCGATTTTGTAGGTGGATAAAGCAACATTTGGAATCATAGATGAATTAAGATCTTTAACATATTAGGTGCATATTCAATATGTTAGATTTAATACATCCTATTGATTGATAAAATATGTTCCCAATGGCAGTTATGCAATACAATGTTTATGGAAGGACAGATTATAGAGGCATATTAGCATACTCCCAGGAAAATCATATTTAATTTGTACTAAATGATAAATATTTGGTGGATGGAATGTCATATAATATTCATCAAGTTATTTTCAAATAACATAACGAAGGTACAGGGACATAAACCTGGTTAGTGAGAGTTCTGAAAGAGATTTAATTTTTCTCAGTAGAGATCATTAGCAAGAAATGAAGAAAATTTATTTGCTTGGTACTTTAAGTGCCTTTTTATTTAACACATATACTACCAGTACAGCATAAAATTTAGTAAATGCCTCTGTAAGAGTGATATATTTACATTGTTTTAAAATAATAAAAAAGAAATGTCTTAATTATCACTAAAAGATTCTTTGCCGGTTTGGGGTTTATTTAGTCAATGCACCTCAGCTTCTTCATCTTCAATTGATACAGTAGTAGCAACCACAAATGAAGATTTAAAGGATTTCAGTAATGGACATACATATAGCAAATGATAACTATACGTAGACACATGCTAGCATGCATATAAGCATTATGATTAAATCCATCTTGTTGGGCAAAATGGTGTAATCTTAACCCATTGGAGCATGGTATATTAATGAAACATAAAATTCAGTGGATTTTATGCATTAATATGTTCGATGTTTCAGCTTGGGGGTAAGCAACATTTTTTAAAAAAGGAAACAAGCTATTTTAGCAGCTGCTTTTATAATACAGTGTTAAGTTCAGTTATGATTCCTTTTAAAGGTAGAAGCAAGTAAAGTTGCTACTCTGACTTCCATTTTTGCTTGAAATTGAGCTTGCACTGTCAGTTCTTAACATTTTACATAAAATTACTTTCAATTCTCTTTTGAGGGAAGGGCAGAGTAAGGCAAGAAAAACTTAGGGGAAGAAAATTCTCATTAAATTCATTGAATTGTATATTGCAGATATTTTCATGGGATATTGGTACCCTGAAAGCAATACTTAAATAATTTCCCAGCATGGCATAATCTATGCCTGCACATATTTTGCATAAGTTATTACCTTCTACCAAGGAATGAAAATGAGAATTGTTTAAAATGGGATATGCTTGATAGTGAATCAAATTTCCCTAGTATGTAAATTATTTCCTGGGAGTGAAGAAGGCACATTGGGAGCAATTTAATAAATGATACCCTAGAGGTCTGAAAGGATTAATGAAGCTGATTATCCTTTTCCTGCAGAAGGAGAGAACTGTCACTCTTCAGTTAGCCTAAGCTGAGCTCTCCATCCAGTCGCTTCAAGGTATTTTGTGTGGGGGGAGAGAAGATAAATACAGGTGGCCCATTTAATTCTTCTTAGGGTAGAGAGACTTTGCATGATTACTTTCTCTCTCCCTCAGTGTGAGGTCATTAACACAGGGAAGATAGTTTCATCGAAACAAGAGTGTGTCCTGCATATTTTGAGGAAAAAAATAAAAATAAAACTCATACATGACACCTTTGCTTGTGCTGTAGTCTGTTTTATGGAGCTTCCCATATAGTCTTACCGAAATCCTAATATAGGGATTCACTTGCCCTTCTCTGTCATGACTCCTGGGTATGGTTTCTTATAAAGTGTGTCTATGAAATGAACTCAGGTATTTGGCTTAGCTGTTAACAGTAAATGGAGTAGATTTGATATCAATAGGAAAATGGCATCTCATAATTTTATATAAAATACATGAACTGACTTTCTTCTATTGTGCAACAAAGCATTATGTTGCAGATACTAAATACCATAAACACAGTATTCAACTGCTTCAGCAATATTGTAGTTATGAGAAAAAATACTACAGAATTCTTGGCAATTCTGAAGAATTTATCTCTTCCAATTTGGAGGTTATGTTGTTGAAGGTCAGGTTTTAACCTACTTGATTCTGGAATCTCATTCTTGTTTATAGATAGACACTATCTGAGAATTTCATCTTTTCATCCCTTTATGAGTACACCAGTCCTATTATGGCTGTGTTATTCTTGTGATCTCATTTTAAATAATACCCTCTCCAAAATACCAAGTGTCTTAAAGCTACTCCATTGAGAGTAGAAGTAGCGAGATGAATTTTGGGATAGGATAGCATACTCAAATAAATTCATAGTGAGTCAGTGTTCTGTACAGGTCTTTGAATCTTTCTGCTCGGGAAGAAATGAAGTTATCCATTAGAGCTGTAATCCCACCTGATCTTCTGATATCTCACCCAAACACATTCATCTTGGTGGCAAGTTCTTTTATTTTTAAGATGTTATATGACCCTACCTTTCTTATTTGCTATTTCTCAAGAATAGTCTTTGCTCTCAGAGGAAATCCAAAGACCCCAGATGTTACCATGGACATCTATCCATATCGATATAGAGAATTCCAATGTTAAGGACTTGGGGTTGGCATTAAGTTTTCTCAACTCCTCCATCATTCTCAATTTGGTTATGCAAGAGTGTTAGAAGACTGAGACTTCATTTACAACTCTAGACTGTAGTGGTCCAAGGGAGATGTTTCCCATAAGTCTCATGCATTTGAATACTTGTTTTCAGCTCTTGGATTTTTGGGGGAGTCTACGGAGGTTTGGCTTTCCCAGAGGAAAGTGTATCTATATCAGTATATTTTGATGTTTTATAAGTCTATCCTTCCCAAGGCACTTGCCCTTTTTTGTTGGAAGTTGAAGATATGAATCATAAGCTGCTTTTGTCAACATGACTCACTCACTAATGTGACGGTAATGTAGTCATGATTCTGGAACTGTAAGCCCAAAATGAACTTTTTCTTCTTTAAATCTTCATAGCCCTGGTGTTTTATAGCAATGATAAAAGAAAAAACAAAAATAAACCAAACCAGTTTTTGGAAAAAGAGGAAAAGGGAATTTTTCCATAAGGGAAAAATCCCCAGTTGTGTTATCATTGAACTTGTAGAATTTGTAGAATTTATAAACGCACTAAGAAAAGGGGACTAAACATATCATATGTCATCAAAGGTTACATTGAATTTGGATATGTCTCTCTCTCTCTCTCTCTCTCTCTCTCTCTCTCTCTCTCTCTCTCTCTCTCTTTCAGACACACATGAAAACACTCACACGCAGACATAATGTTGGTATTCTGTCTGGACTCCACCCCCACGGTTACCTGGCAACAGCCAGGTATACCTGGCTCTATAAAAGGCTCTGCTTGCCCCCTCCTCTCTCTAGCCCCTGCTCCTGTTCTCTTCCCATTCCGAACCCACCTCTCTCCACATGGTTATGGCAAGCCTCTACTTCTTTATTCTTTCCTTCTGCCTGCCCTTCTCTGCCTCTGCTACTCTCTTAACTCCCCTCCCCATGCCCTAAATAATCTATTCTATACTATACTGTCATGTGGCTGGTCCCTCAGCGGAAGAGGATGCCTTGGTATGGGACCGCTGAGGCACCCGTGTCCCCCACACCCCACCAGAATATATTCTTATAGCTCTTTCTCTGTTTATGATCACAACAAGTATTTTCTAAATATCCACCAGGAATTGTTCTCAGTTCCCATGGGTTATTATCATAGCTCTACCACTGAACTTCTAAAACTAGCTTCATAATAGTGATCTTTGCTTCCTTAGAAGCAGCAAGATAAATGTGATATTTTGAACCTCTCCTTTTCTTGGTGGGACAGCTCATTCAATAGCTCTTTTGACTCAGTCATAATAACTCAGTTTAATTTCTGACATAAATTCTCAACAGCCTGATTTTTCTATTAAAGCATAGGAATGTTGGGGACAAGGTGATAAATGTCACGTAGGCAGGTTCTCTAATGTGTTTCCAGGTTGTGCATGGAAGGGTCCATATTTAATAAAAACACTTTGAATGCAGAGTTAGGAAGATCTTTGTATGTTTGAAGTCTGTCTGGTCTACATAGAAAGTTCAAGTATAGCCATGTCTACATAGAGACATGTCTGTTTCAAAAATTATTGACTGAGTGAATGAATGGATGAATGTGCATTTCTATCCCCATTTGAACACATACATTCAATAATAATTTATCACTGAGATTTCTTAGTACAAATTTTGCTCTGTAATTGAAGATCTTTTGTCTCCAATATCTTTTAGTCCATGCTTTTTATTTTAAATACAATTTTTTATCATCTAGAATTTAATACTTTTGTTTATCTCCACATACCACTATCCTAAATGAATATTCCTAAAATTATATACCTATTGGTAATAAAAGTAAAAGTCTAAAACTCTTTAAGAATTATTACAGAGATCTCCTCTAACTTTGCCAAATTATGTATTATACTACTAGCTGTCCCCCAGTCTTCCTCCTAATATAGAAACTCTTGAAAGACTAAAATCTTCCCCGCTGTCATTTCTCCCATCCCTACAAGTACCTTTTGTCCTCAGCATTTTCAGAATTTCAACTATTTCAACTCTCTTTCTGTACTTAATATAATAGATGTGTTTTAATTTTCATCAAATTTGAGTTCTTTATCACATTTTTATAGTGTTGATCCTTACTTTATGAAGTAAGGATTTCTGTTTCCATGCTTTGAATGAAATCATAATTTGCATTGTGAAAGTCCCTTTCTCTGAGGGACTTCTTTTCCTTTGTCTATTTCCTTGGATTAAATATCATTCTTTTTACCTTTCCACATTACGTGTATTATTTAATCTGATAACTAAAATTGACCCCACCATGTTAATAAGCATTAATGTCTCACTCAAGGTTTTTCTTTAGTTTCAAAAATATTTATTTCCCTGAAAATCATGTAAAAAAAAATCATTCCGAAGGCTAAAGCCTATCTTTGCTGTAGCAAATATGCTATACACACTGTTATTTTCTTATTATTATTTTCAATAAAACTTTCTCTCTTTTGCTCCCATAATTAACTATGTATTTATAAGGTGTAGAATAGTTACTTTTACTCTCTGTGAACAGATATATGACAAAATAACTCATGGGATTAAAAAGTTTCAGAACTTAATTCTTACCGTAACCTAGAAATCTTCATGGATTGGTTCTGTCCATGACTATGGGAACATGATGCATCCAGTTGCCCATATAAGGACTGACCAGAATTCATGATCATAAATAAGTGGAAATAATTTCTGAAGTCTAACTGTAGTTGTCTGTTTACTCCAGTAATCCTCTATATCATGAAGGTTCTATAAATTTCAAAACAGCACTATAGACTGCAGATCAAGAATTAGGCATGTGAACTTGCGAAGGGAATTTCTTATTCAAATTATAATATTTAATTAAATTGATATTAATATATTCTGATAAGAATCATATGTTATCTGAACCAAAACATTTACCTTAGCTATCAGAGTTTCATTTTTGAGCCATGCATCATCTAGAACATCATCTATTGTAGCACACTATTTTATGAAGTAAAGCTTGATAACGTGTCCACATTCCTTACATTTTCATAGCTTAACTGACTTCATTTGGTTTTGCTGTTTGTATATTTTGTTTGTACTTGCAAACCCATGTTAATAAACTCAACAATGAAATTTCTGTACTTATCCTTGCACTGAGTCTTTCATGATTAGAGGAAGTTAGACTTCCATCCTGGTATTATACTCATGTTAACCTCATCACCATCTCATTAATGATCACTTGGATTTGTGTGTGTGTGTGTGTGTGTGTGTGTGTGTGTGTGTGTGTTGATCATAAATAGAAAAAGAACTATAAGAATATGTTCTGGCGGGGTGTGGGGCAAGGGGGGTTGCCTCAGTGGGCCCATACTGAGGCATCCCTTCCCTTAAAGGACCAGCCATGTGTTAGTATAGTATAGAACAGAGTTTATTCAGGGCATGGGGAGGGGAGTTAATAGAGTAGTAGAGGCAGAGAAAGGCCAAGAGAAGGAGAGAGTAGAGAAGTGGAGGCTGGCCATGGCCATATGGAGAGAGGAAGGAAGGGAATGGGAAGCTAGGTGAGCAAGGGGGCTAACAGCAAGAGAGAGAGAGGAGGGGGCAAGCAGCCCCTTTTATAGGGCCAGGCCTACGTGGCTGTTGCCAGGTAATTGTGGGGAGGAGCATACCTGGCATTTTCAGGTATCTGTGGTGGTGGAGTCCAGACAGAATATCAACAATATCTAAGAAAACACTTTTACATTTGGAAGGTATGAATTCTACCGTCATCTTGGATTTTGTGATGGTTTGAACATGCTTGAACCAGGGTTTGGCATTATTAGTAGGTGTTGTCTTGTTGGAGTAAGTGTGGCCTTCTGTAGGAATTACGTCAGTGTCAGAATGGGTTTTGACACTCTCCTCCTAGTTGCCTAGAAGCCACTCTTCTGTTTGGCTCCATAACAAGATGTAGGACTCTCAGCTTTTCCACCTCCATGCCTACCTGGATACTGTCATGTTTCCAACCATGGTGATGATGGATTGAACCTTAGACCCTGTAAGCCAGCTACAAATAAACATTGTCCTTTATAAGAGTTGCCTTTGACATGATGTCTGTTCACAACAATGAAAACTCTAAGTAAGACAGATATAATGACAATAGTTACTGTTAACTTGATAAGTATCCAAGCTTTATTCTAAGAAACATAAAATCCTATGGAATTTAAGAAGGAAATATGATTAAATATTTACAACATCCTTCTTGATCTGGAGGACTCTTCATCCAAGGTGATTGGCAAAATAATCTACATTTGAAAGAGATTTGAACTATTTACTCTGATTTAGTGAAAATGATATCTTGAAAATTTGACTCAAGCTTCAGAAAGCAGAACAACATCCATGCTTGCTATTGCTCATGTTCTGTGACTTCTAAGTGAATCTATTTCAAATTTGAGATCTAAAGACATCCTTGTTTAATGATAAATAATATTAAAACTGTCTGATTAGTGACTGTGCTCTACTGGAAAAGCGTAATATCAGCTTACCTACCAGTAAACTCAATCATATAAAATAACTCACCAGAATCCTACTGTTAGCCCCATAGTTTTAGCCAATGAAAAACTGTTTTCTCTAAATAATCCCTTGTTTTAGCTCTTAAATTTTCTAAACAGACAGTACAGAGATAATACAACTGGAGAAACAATCTACATTGATTTTAAACTTGACATTTATGACTAAATGATACAATTATAAATTTGATATTTATGACAATATGATAAAGGTCCAAAACAAAATACATGAAGTGTGTAATAAAGCATTCAAAGGTCTCTTTGAAAATGAATCATCAACAATGATGACATACATTCTAGGGTACATAATTTTAATCAGATTAGACATGGAATATACTGTCACTTAGAGCATAAAAGTTTTATAGAAGTGGTGACTTACTGATGCATGTAGAAAGAGGAAGTCAGTCTTGTGTTACATAGAGATCATCAAAATCAAAGGGAACCAGAACACTGTCTCAAAAATCCTGAAATGTGGTAGGTCATTGAGAACTAAACTGGCAGTCTCAATAATTCTGAAATTCAAAATATAATTATACTTGTTTTGAAGTGAATAATTATATCACATAAACTCTAAAATTCTACAACCTAAAATTAATGGAGTGACTTATATTAGTTAAAAGGAACTTCACACAAGGCAAGATGGATATGAACTGAAAAGTAGGATTATAAGAATATTTCGTCAACATAGATATTATGAGTGATGTACTTGTTAAAAATATTGACAATGTGAGCATTACTTCTTTACTTCTTTATATAGTTTTGACACCGAACCTGAACATGTATCACATGCTTACCAGGAAATCATACAAGTTTATCTGCTGTTCCATGCAGAGAGCTGTCTTTGAAGGTTTGTAGCACCATGCCTTGCCTAGTTACATTTATATTCCTGTAGATACTAACCATCTCCAGAGCTGGAAGTCATAGGTGTGTATAGTTCCATGAATATAGAATATGAAAAGGATAGGGGAAGAAATATAAAAGTTAACCCTTTATTCAAGAGCCATATTGTCTCACTTTCTTTTTCTCAGGAAGAGGCTTTCTCGTCAATTCTAGCTCAGGTCCTGTGTCTGAAGCATATGGCATCTCCAACAATGTAAAACTACTTTTCACTTCTGAATGGCAACCAAGAGCAATAACCTATAATAATAGCCTATAATGTTTTGACAGTCTCTTGTACAATCCTGACCAATATCTCTACAGAGGGTTTTTCATGCTTAATTTAGGAGGTCTTTCTCTTTTGGAGAAGAGTGGGTAACATTTCAAAGTGCTCATGTAAAACAAAATAAAATAAACTCACAGTAATTATATTTATGTATTTGTTTTCTCCATTTTAAATTCACACCATTATCATTGAAATCTATACCAATATATTATATTTACTCATTGTCACAGTCCTATATTTATACAATTGTTATTCAATGTATCTCATCTCTCCATATTTTAAAGACAGAATAAAGAAGGCAGTGAATTATCCTAAATTTGTATAGCTAGAAAAGTGCCAATTTACCAATCTCACCAAACATGCATCTATCACATGAGTTTAAGAATAATACAAAGACTATAGACTGTATACCACACTGAATAAAGGACATTTAGAAGACACCAGACTGAATATTTGCAACTAATGTTCTATAGTCTGCTATGAAATTGAAATGACCCACATAGAATGAATTTAATGTAACTCTAGATTTTGACAATCTTTAAATTTATGTGTAAGTCAAATATTATGGGACAATGTGTGTGGGTGAGATTAGTTTAGCTGATGACATTGGGGACAACATCATGCAGAAAGCAATATTAATTTTGGTTTTAAAGGATAGTTACAGTTTGAAGCAATTTTATCTCTAAGACACTTTGGGAGAGACAGATGATGTTTTGTTGCTAAGGTTTCAACAAATTCTCAATTGGGACTGAGGGAAATTTTTTTTTCTCTTTATGAGGCAAAGCACACTCATCCACTAGAAATGAAAAATTATATACATAAACTTTTCAATTCCTGTAGATATATTAAAGAACACTGTGTCGCCACATGCTAAATTATATTAAGGTATACCTCATGTACAACTTTCTGTTAATAGTGTATGTCTCTGATGAAATGCAAAGCTGCCTGAGGAGCTAAGGAAGTTAATTTCCTAAAGTGGTATCGTGCACTTTAGGCTCTTGTAGTAGAATCAGCAGACAAAATGAATAACAGTACCTTCAGCAAAGGGAAGATATTGCAATAAGGTTAGAAATGCAATGCCAACCCACACTTTTTTTAATGCACTCATTTTCTGATCTTTCCTAGATTTGCCTTTCCCACCTTGGTCTTGGAATTGCATTCCTTATTCAAGAATCTCTTAAGAAAGTAGGCACTGTATCTTCACCATAACTTGTCTCCTGTGCACTTCTCTAGCCATGTTTGGATAGATCTTTAGTATGAGGAGGTATAAATTGGATCAGCCATTAAATTTCTCCTGGTGATTCAGTCTCCCAGGATATTTTCAGGGCATTTTGGGTCAGCTAATGTAATGCCAATGGCAACATTGCATCGCAAAGGTGCACTATGTCATCTAAAATGCAGATATCCTTGACTCAATGTTTATCATTTATAGAGAACGCTTTCTGGAAAAAAATCAAAAGAAAGCAAGAGAAGAGAAAATAAAAATAAAAAATAGAAGCCTAGAAGGAGGATAGTACTAATCCCTGAAAAGTTGGGAATTCCATGTTTTAAAATGTGAAATTCATTATGCATATTAATAGAGCATGTTTTAGCTTGATGTTGTTTTATGGTATGGTTCTATCACTTTTATAGCACTAGCACTGAAAAATAAATCCAAAGTCAGAGACATACAGTAAAGTCAATCAACTTGAAAAATTTAAATGATTCAAATATGTAGCAACATATTTAAATCATATATAAAACATATGTTTTATATAAGGTACTGTTTTGAATGTCTGGTGGTCATTGTGGGGCATGGGTGAAGGGTGGGGCAGGACTGGCCTCACATGCTGGTCTTTGTCTGTCCCCAGACTAACAATGAGAGATAAAAAAAAACAAAGCAAAATAGAAATAAAAACAATCAAGCAAGCAAGCAAACAAACAAACAACCCAAAACAGTAAGGATTCAAATTGGAAAGTCAGGTTTCAGTGCATGTAAGTATTATCAGATCATGACAATGGAGTATTCATGAAGAGGTTAAGTAAGTGAACCTCCTTTGAACTGCAATGGAAGAGTGTGTTTATCCTTTCTGAACATAATTTGATGGATAGAACATGTTGTTGAAGGCTAAGTATAGTATAGGAATGGCAATATGACAAATTTTAGTCATGTTATTAGAGTTTAGTGTTAGAAGGCAAAACAGGAGAGTAAAGTCTTAAGTAATCATGGATTTCCCCCCCACACACACACACATACACACAGGTCTTTTGGGGACACTTCCGTGAATTAATGGGGAAGCATTAAATGATTCCAGCCAAGGATGTTCAAGAGTAAGATTTATATTTAAAAAGCTTTTGATGGCATCAGGGTTGATCTGACTGGGAGATGAAAAAAAGAGTGTCCCGAATGGGGCTGCAGGATAAAGGCAAAGGGGGTCACAAGTGAGTATCATCTAAGTGAGGACAGGGTATTAAGTGTAGGTGACAAAACTTCTCAAGGGGCATATTAAATGGATCAAATCAATTCTTCCTGATGGCGAATAATGTACGGTGAAATTTTACTGTCCAGGTAGAGCCAACAAACCACTCTCAGAGGAAGAGATGGTTGCCTACCCAAGCAGATGGGATGAGTCGGAATGTAATATACTTGGAAGTGACAGAAAAGAAAAGAAAAAAGACCAAAACAAAACAGGAACAATATAAAACAACTAGCAAAAATTAGAACTCCTTTTGGCACCAGTCAGAACTGTACAGTTCAATGAATGTGGTTGGAATATCCAGTCATTTTGCCACATCATTCTCTCTCCCTCCTCTAAAGAGAGTCTTTGGCTTGAATATTTCAGCACTAATGACAGAAGATAATTGAATAGAGTTGAATGAAAGAAGATCCGGGCATCCATTTTCTCTGAAAGGAAACTGCCTCTTGCAGAAAAGCTAGTTAAGACTAAGGAAGGAGCAAAAATTCCATGGTAAAGAAATATGCGAATCCCAAATCTCAAGAATTTTGCAAAACTCACAAAATTCACAGTGCCTGTCTCAGACATTTCACAAGCAGTTACAATTACCAGGGAGAGGAGACCTTTCTCCTAGTAAGCTGCTATAAGAGCTATAGGAAGGGCCAGATTAACAGCTTGCATCAGTGGTGGGCTTGATGTTGTTTCAGCTAATTTGGAGTAACTCTTCACAGGCCTCTCTCTAGGTAACTCTAATAGAGTCATCAATTCCCTAACCTAGCCAATGGAGGGACTGTTTATTTGGTCTGTCATCAATGTCTTGTCTGTTGTTGATTATCCCGGGGAGAATGTAAACTAGAGATAACACAGAGCAAAGTCTTGACAGCCAAACCTGAGAAATACTAACATTAGGTTCATTAGAATTGTGAGGAGCAGGAAAAGAAAAACAAAAGAAAACAACAAATAAAAAGAAGGTACTGGAACTTGCACCTAGGAACAAGACAGGTTACCCAAATTTAAATGGAAAACTCAATGAAAAAAAAAGGAAACACTACAGGAACCATGATAAACTGTTTTAACTGCAATAATTGATGCTTTATTGAGGGAGCAGTAGATATTATGAATTGAAAAGACTAATGTACATAAAAATGAAGCAGAGACCTTGAATGTAGACTGATAATTTGTTAAATTGCACAACAGCAATAGGATTACATTAGTCTTGAGAGAAGGAAAAAGGAATAAATGAGAAATATACTTAATAGGGCTGACAAACAGTTGATATTCTTTAACCTAGGGAAAAATAAGCATCAATGGAGACAAAGAAGTAGGGGAGTAAATGGAATTTCTTTATTAACTAGAATCTTTCTAGACTCTGAAAGTTAGTATTTAGTAATTATGTAGCATTAGGAAAGACTTATGCATAGAAACTGAAGTCTTGATTCAGTTTCAGTTTCCATTTTCTGTGGCTATTTCAAAATAAGTATGGTATGTTTCCACTTATCACCTAGAACTGTGCCTTCCTGAACTGTTTCATTTGACATTTGATTAGTCCTCTACCTTCACAAATTCTGTAACATCAGGGGGATTCATGGAGAATGTTAAATATGTTATTCAGGAATTAACTAATATAAAACATTCCAAATCTTAAAGAAAATAATAGAATAAACTATACAAGGAATTCCACCTTAAAATATTTTAGTTGAGCAACACATATTGTATTGTTTTTAAAAACCGGGCATTTAACAACCAAGTTATTCTATAAATGTAGAAAATGTCTTTATAACATTTCAGCTGCTTCCACATTCTATTATTCTGTTATAATTGTCAAATATCTTCCCAATTCACCTTTGAATTATTTGTCTGCTAAATATGATAGTGTTATGTTTAATTATTTTAACTTAGTTACAAAGTTATTTCCTACATTGGAATATTTTTATAATATTGTTATAATATATTTATACCATATTTTAATCATAGTATGACAGTAAAATAATTTAAGTAGATTTTCAAGAAAAATCACTGTACACATTATTTATTCCTAATACTGTATATTATTTTTTATGATTGAAATTCATAGATTCTTAATTTTAAAAAAATTTATCTTCCATTTCTTAACTTAATATTTAATTTACCAAATAATATGAATATTAAAGTGTGGTCTTGACCTATTTATTTTGTAAAATAATATATTGTTGGGTCTATTAGCCACATAAAAAGAATATATGTTTTATTTGGAATCCCAGCTGAGTCATACATCAGAGATTTAAGAAGAGTTCAATTGTTACACCAGCTTCTGCCACTGTATATTTAACTTTCAAACATGATTCTTAGATTCTGATCTTTGAGAACAATACTAATAAACTTGTGAACAGTAAGAAAGAGATAATAATAGTATCATTATACTGTAAATGGATCATAGTAGTTACTTATTAATAAGTAGCTACCAAAATTCAAGACAGTTGTTTAGAACTTAATTTTAATAGAAAAGGAAAACTGTAATATCAAATACTGATATTTTAAAGTATGTGTGACAAAACCAAAATTCTTTAAATATAATTCTTTATCTTTTTCAAATGTTTTATCTTTAGCATGAGAATATTTGAGGAGTGATTTTTATAATTTATGAAGAGCAGGGAGAATATGATGTGCTTATGTATATGTGTTTAACTTTATATAGAAAAATACAATTAGATGCAGAATAATACATGTTGTACATTCACAAACATGTTAGACTATAGCAGTAGTTGATTAATCTGCTCTATTTTCCATCAGCAGCTGAGTGCGCTCCTCAATCACTAACACTACCCTTCCTATATTTCTGAATTATTACTTGCTAAAAACCTATGTATTCCATCTTGGCCATCTCAGACCAAAGCCTGCACCCCTCATGGGCCACAATCTCTTACTCTGACGTGTTGGCAGTCTCTCTGTCACTCTGTCCTACACTTTACAGGCCTGGATCTTCTCCTTTCCAAGTATGGCACTCTCTCCAATCCAGCAGTCCTTGCCAGGAAGTCCTAAAAGTCCCACCTCTGTCTCTCTGTCCAGCCATTGGCCACCTGCAAATTTATTTACCAATCAAAGCCAACTGGGGACAGGGACTCTGTGTCCTACATGCAGACATGTTAATTCCCTTGTAATTTCAGGGACCCAATTATTATAACATAATCAATAAACCAAATCTATAACACTAGCTTATGTCTATTATACACTAAGAAATATATTCATATAATTAGCATATTTTTCCTCGTGCAACATAGTCATTAACTATGACAGCAACTAGGTTACTATCTATTATGACTTGTATATAAAAATTATAAGACCTTTAAATTTTATATGTTTCTCTAAAAGCAAATATAAATTCTAAGTAAATGGACTCAGCATAAGCACATGGTACAGTGATATGAGGATGAGTTTCAGATTAGGAATAGAGAGTCTAAATTGGGCAAGACTGCACTTGCTGAAACAAACTTTTGAAAATGATTTCATGCTCTAAGTTTTGCATGGAACTGCGTTTACACACTTATATGAAAATACATTATCAACTCTGTTCATGTCTGTAACTACTTATAAGTTTTTTTTTTTTCTTTTTGAGGGTATAAAAGTTGAATTCACATTCCTTGCATGTAGATGCGCTGGAAGAGTTCAATCTCTGCCCTAATGACATCATTGTACTTAGTGAAGAATCCCACACACATGAAGTCCTTCATAGTAAAAGAAATCTATGTTATCGTGGGAACCGAAAACTAGAAGTTCTTCCAACGTAAATTCATCAATAGAAAAAATATTAATCAGAAATGCCATTCGATTGCTTCATACACTCTAGTCTTTATCTTTCTCAGCTGATTGATGTTTGATTTGATGATATTCTTTCCCCTTTTGATCAGACTACTAGAGTTCTCTATGTTAGATATACTAAGAATTTCATTTGATCATGTTTTGTTATCTGGTGCTTTTGTCAATCTTCTGCTTGCTATTTTTTTCTTCTTGATTTGTTACTACAAGATTAATAAACTCTAGCATTCAGAATCAAAACAACAATGAAAGCCAAGTGAACAATAGAAACATAAATCACATATACACTATGACACTGAATAGCAAGATTAAATATTGTTAAGGTATAATTTCCATCAAATGCATCTAAATCATAATGCTTTTCCCAGTTAAAAACTTACCACATGTAAAGAGCAATTTAGGTGACTTATTAGAGACGACTTACAAAGAACTGAAACATACATGGGCAGCTAAGAAAATTGTTTACAGGTAATATACAAAACTAAGGAGACTTAATTAAAAACTTCAATGCATAACCCCAAAAGATTCTGATAGAATGACTGATCCATAGATCAGTGGAAATGAAACTTTGTAAGTTCATAACTTCTAGGTTTCTCAAAGACTGCTAGCAAGGTTCATATGTAACAGCATAGCTTTGTCAATGTTGCTAGAACACAGATTCCATGCATAAAGATCATCAGCTTATATATACAGAGGACCTCAAACCATAAAAATGTTAGCCTCTTCTAGTTCATTTTTCTCTACATAAGAAAAATAAATTACATTATAACAAAAGCAACATCTGTAAATATTTACAGGAGACAAGGTGGACTAAAATTTCATTAGTAAGTCAGTAAAATAATTCTACTATATTCTAGTTTTGGAGAGAAAAAGAAAAAGAAAACTATATAAACACAATTACAGATAAATCCTAAAGTGATATCTTCAAAGGTGAAAGAAATCTACATCCTTTAAGGAATATACTATTCAGAGAAATTGACATTGTCATGACAAAGTCATTGTGGTCTCCTAATTCAATCCTGACTACACAACTGTATGGAAGTGCCAAGTGAATTAAATTACATACCTTAAGAGGTTAATTACATGTAAATTATACCTCCATAATCTATGAATTTTAAAACAAAACTTCAAAAAATGGACACGGCAAACAACAACTTAACATGTGTAGAAAATATTAATTAGGTGGGAAAGTAATTTCAGGAAATTAATAAGAATGTAGGATGAGAGAATTGGAAAGGTAAGCAGAAGCTTAGGTGTTGCCTCAGTTGTGTTCATGTGGGACTTGTGTTGAAATCTACAGACACAGGAACATGTATCTATAATTCAAGGGTAACTAAGACAAAACAAGAAGCAGACACTAGAGTATCCATGGATACTTCTGGGTCATCAAGTCTGGCCTATATTATAGAAAAGGAAGAAGCCTTACATAAACTTAGGTAGAAGGTAATAAGGAATACTTAAGATTATCTATATAAATTCCATAAGATGCATGTTTTCATAAACACATATTAACTTGCACGCATACATATACACTTATGCAAATAAATAAGTGAAATATAAAAGCCCACAAATATATAATGTGCATAAAGAAAAAAATGTGTGTGTGTATTTATAGTGAATAGAATCATACAGGTGTCCATATTTGTGTGTATATAATATACATATTTTATATATATATATATATATATATATATATATATATATTTGTATATACATACCACATAGAAACATACATATATATAAATACATACATATGTAAATAGCTAAACATACACACATGTATTTTCCAAAATAAAAGAATTATGTCTACAGATGAAAGATAAACATCATTTTATGAGTAGATATACAAATTTGAATATTTATCTAGTAAGCATAGACTCAAAATACTATGAATTCAATTAAATGTAAAAGCAAGACAGGAAAATAATTACATGATACTAAGATGCAGCAAGAACAGTCTTCTCATTAAAATATTGTCCCTAAAAGAGGCTACAGAAATGACTAAGTGGATCTTGGTTCCAGTGCACTGCTGGGGAGAGGGCAGACTGGAGAAGAGTCACAGCTTCTGGGAAGGAACCCGTGTCTGGTTCAGGTCATCCGGTGCCTTTCCCTGCCCAAGGAGGGGTGTTCGACCGAGACCAGTCCCCAGGTCTGACTCAGCATCCTGCGCCTTTCCCCGCCCGCCCGAGGAGAGGTGGAGAGATGTTCGCTGGGGAGTCCCCAGGCCTGATCTGGCATCCGGCTCCTTTCCCTGCCTGAGGAGGGGTGTCTGCCTGGGAGCAGTCTCCTGGCCTGAGACAGGAGAACTATCTTTGCTCCAGTCCACTGCAGGTTAGAGGGCGGCCTGGAGAAGGGACGCAGCTTCTGGGCTCCAGTCTGCACTGGCAAGAGTGTGGACCACAGAAGCTACACAGCTTCAGGACAGAAAGAAGCAACCTAAATTCTGGGACAGACTCTATTTCGGGCTCCAGAATTTTGGGCACCTTCCTTGCCAGAGGAAAGGTGGAGACCAGTGAGGGCTCTGTCTGCCAGAAAAGGTGAGAGAGTCATATTGTGTCCAGAGTCCCTCAGTGGCTAGACTGTGCAGGTGAGTGAATAATCTGCAGAGGCAACACATCTACTGGCACAGGCCCTGTTTTGGGCCTTCATCTTCAGCAAGGCTTCAGATCTGAACGCCAGCCCTCAGTGCACATTCCCTGCTAGAAGTGAGCTTCCCTGCAGAGAGTAACCTGACCACTGAGACTCAGGAGAAAACTAGACTCCCAGAATTGCTGACAGAGGCTAACGGAACCACAGGAGGAACAAGCTCCAACCAGAGACAACTATAACAACTAACTGCAGAGATCACCAGATGGCTAAAGGCAAATGTAGGAATCTTACTAACAGAAGTGGATGCTCACAGCCAGCTATTGGGATGGAACACAGGGTCCCCAATGGAGGAGCTAGAGAAAGTACCCAAGGAACTGAAGGGGGCTGCATCCCTGTAGGTGGAACAACAATATGAACTAACCAGTACCCCCTGAGTTTATGTCTCTAGCTGCATATGTAGCAGAAGATGGCCTAATTGGCCATCACTGGGAAGAGAGGCCCCTTGGTCTTGCAAACTTTATATGACCCAGCACAAGGCAAGGCCTGGGCCAAGTAGTGGGAGTGGGTGGTTAGGGGAGCAGAGGTGGGGGGAGGGGTATAGGAAACTTTCGGGATAGCATTTGAAATGTAAATAAAGAAAATAATAATAAAAAAATAGATGAAAAAAAANNNGNAAAAAAAANNAAA
>NC_034602.1:51375402-51390066 GCF_900095145.1 Mus pahari
AAAANNNNGNNNNAAAAAAAAAAAAAAAAAAAAAAAAAAAAAAAAAAAAGGGGGAAAAAAAAAAAAAAAAAAAAAAAAAAAGAAATGACTAAGTGTTTATGAGTCAAGTTGGTTTTCTAACATCCATAGTAGATGACTCAAAACCACCTTTAGCTACAGTCTCATGTGATGTAATGAACATTTCTGGCTTTTACAAGAACCAGCAAACACATGGCATGCTTTCACACAGAAATGCACACATATCCAACTGTAAATTAATAAATATAAGTCTTCCAAGTTGTCTACAAATTAGTTAGATGATATCCAAAAACTGGGATGGAATATTTTATAACTTCATTTGCATCCACATACTGTATCATATAAGGATAAGAGAAACATACTGATGCTTCAGGTAAAGTTTAAAAAAAAAACTTCTATCATAATATTAAAACATTAAAAGCTTAAGGTAACATAGAAAGGAAAATTGTAATAGATTTTTATTGAAAAGATATAATTTTTACTATTTAATATGGTTTCTTTAGAGTTTGTATTATAAGATAATATAAGAGGGCATGGTGGTGCATGCCTTTATTCTGAGCAGTTGGGAGGCAAGTCGATATCTGAGTTAGAGGCCAGCCTATCAAGTGAGTTTCAGGACACCCAACACTACACAAAGAAACCATGTATTGAAAAAACAGTATATAAATTGTTTATGAATATGAAGCCAATTTAAAAGAATCATCTGGATTAATCACAATTTATAAATTATTAATATTAATTGACCCAATATTATTTAATTTTCCACTATCAATCAATAATTGTGTTATGTGCCAGCTTTGCAAACAGTCAAATGTATTGATTCAATGGCTATATAGTAATTAAATATAGAACTTTGTTTCTTGTGATTTGTAAGCATTTATATTAATTCACTTTCAATATTTTTTATTTCTTCTGAGAACTCTTTTTTTTAAATTGGATATTTTATTTATTTACATTTCAAATGTTATCCCCTTTTCCTGGTTTACCTTCTGAAAACCCCTATCCCATCCTCCTCCCCCTGCTTCTATGAGGCTGTACCCCTCCCAACCACTTCCACCTTGTTGCCCTGGCATTCCCCTACACTGGGGCTTCCAGCCTTCACAAGACCAAGGGCCTCTCCTCCTGTTGATATCCATCAAGGCCATCCTCTGCTACATATTTGGCTGGGGACTTGGGTTGCCCCATGTGTATTCTTTTGGTTGGTGGGTTTAACTCTGGGGGGGTCTGGTTGGTTGACATTGTAGTTCTAGCTACAGGGTTGCAAACCCCTTCAGTTCCTTCAGTCATTTCTCTAACTCCTGTATTAGGGACCCCGTTCTGGGGTTTGAGTCCCTTGGTAGTCACTGCGTGTATTTGTTGGGACTTGTTAGATGGCTGACTGGGTAAGAGCACTAATGGCTCTTCCAGAGGTCCTGAGTTCAAGTCTCAGCAATCACATCCTGGCTCACAACCATCTGTAATGAGGTATGATACCCTCTTCTGGTATGTCTGAAGACAGCTACAGTGTACTCATATACATAAAACAAATAAATTATTCTTCTAAGAACTCTTAACATTTATCTAAATCTACAGATTGTAATGTGTCATTTAATTCATACATAAAAAAAACAACTGAAATTCTAAGATATTCACCACTAATGCCCATCTACTGTTATCCTTGTTTATATACAGTGTCCCTCTACACTACTTAACTGTTGTTAGAAATCATAGAATATTATGTTCCTCTCCTTTTTGTTTTTCTTTCTCTATAACTCTCTTACATTTAGCACCATGAAGAAAGTGGCTTTCATGTGTCTAGACCTGGAAGAGATCCTCTGGAGGAGGTTTGTGATTCAGTGTCTGTCCAAAGAAGTCACCAATTTCATTCATGCTGACACTCTGACAAATCATATAATACCTTCCCTTTACATCATAAGAAAAAGAGTGAACTCAAACCACTTCACTGAGTAGCTCTTACTTGAAAAATGATAGCATACAATCAATTGAAGTTTTTCTGTACACTTTTAAGTAGTGATGCATTGAATAACACAAGTGACTGACAATTTTACCAAAGAATGTTCAACATATGCTTCTCCTCATACAATTATTTTGTGGGTGTGACAAGAGCAAATCTAATCTACTCTGACAAATTTACTTTCCCTGGCATAATATGATTAACAGGTCTGCAAGTTTCACTTTAATATATATATATATATATATATATATATATATATATATATATATATATATATAAGTTTTATCATTATACCCATTGAGCAGAAATGATAGTTCTGTCAAGCTCTTGCGAGTTTGAATAATTTAAAGCACATTAATAGGTGAGTTTCCCATAGGTTCTGAGGGTTAAGTCAAACATACACTATTGACAAGCACTTTTAAATATGATCAAATTAAAATGTCAAAAACTGATGTTTTGAAACTGAAAGGTATAGTTGGACATAGTATTTTTAATATCTGTTTCATATATGGTGTTAGTTAGTGTAGCTATACACCATTAATTTTCTTCAATAGTGCCCATAATGACAGTCACATTTTCAAAAGCTCTAAGAATTGCATACTGGTAAGTATGCACTGAGAACTTGTACAAAAGTTTACTTTTGAAGTAATCAAAACCTTTATTTTTAGGAGTATGTATTTGATTTAACATAGAATTCCAGTATGTTAGGTTGATTTATAGGAACTTATGAAATAATTGACCATGGAAGAAAAGCATGTTGAACTCAATGTAATATATATGAAGTTCAGTTGACTTATATTATTTCTGAAAAAATATAGGTAGCCATAAAAATAATTGGTTAGTTGCATGTTTCGCTATCCACTTTAAGGCAATACAATAAACTAGAAAAGATTAATTGAAAATTAATTTTCAAATGGGACTTTCAAAGCAATATTGTTATATAGTCAAAGATGCTTTACCTTGAAGACAATGCTAATTAAAACAGATCAAATCCCTCATGCAAGTCTTCAGCAAGCCCAGCAGAAGAGGAGGCAAACAGAGTATAAGAGAAAGAAGTTATGAAGGTCTCCAGGAGAACAAAGCCCACTAATTCATTCTGAGAAAAACTCATATGAACTCCTAGAGACTGAAAAAACATGCAGTGAGCCTGCACAAGTTTGCACCAGTTCCTTGTTGTTTATATCATGTTAATATGTTTATGGGACTTATGAGGGTATGGACAAGTGAGCTTCTGTTTATTGCATCTTCTCTTGGGTTCCCTTGTCTAACTTTGATATACATATACTGATATATATCACTATATATACATATTAAAAGTGATATATATCAATTTTTTATGCTTATTTGGTGTTATCTCTTAGAAGCCGTCTCTTTTCCAGCTGGGTAGATCTGGATGGAAGGAGATATGATGAGTATCTGGGAAGAAAGAAGGGAGGCAAACAATAATATGGATATACCAAATGACCAAGCAAACAACAACCACAAAATAACAGATAGAAAAAAAATTATTCAGCATACAGACAGTCAAAGTTTATGGAGTATTACACCAAAACATAATTCCCATGTCACAGACCTTCCTTTAAGAGTCAGGGATTTCTATGTGGAAGAAAGCACAGAGAGATGGTAAGATATAGCAACTTGACTTAATTCAAGTAAACAGTTTTGCCCACTCCCACACCAACCAAAGGAAAAACAAAACAAAACAAAACATGAAAGGTTCATATGTTAACTCAAACCCTGATTCAACATGAACAATACCTGCTCAAGCTCACAACAGACAGAATGTATCAGGGAGGAAGGAAACTGGGAAAAAGTCTCACCCTTAAACATGAACCTACTCACGACTGATAGCTCCAAGAAGAGGGAAAATTAAGTTATTTCAATGAAGTGAGACTTGGTTTGTCAACCACACTGCAGGGTATATCTCATGCACAGAAGTAGATCACAAACACAATCTGAATAATAATATTTAAAAATATATATTTTACATATGTATGTATATTATACATCACATAACTTTTATACACAATATTTTTATAATAGTTCCCATCCAGAATTCTTCTCAGATTAACTCTACCCTCATACCCACTCAACTGCATGTTTTTGTCCTGGTCTTTCTAAAATAAAAAAAATAAATAAATAAATAAATAAATAATAAATTAGATAAAGCAAAACTTAAAAAAAAAAAACCACATACACACAAACACAGAGAGACATCAAAGACAATCAAACAAACAAACAAAACACAGAGAGTATGTATGCCATGGGACTTGATCTATAATATGGCTGCTAAACCAAGCGACAGGAAGTTTGGGTGGTGAGGAGCTGATAGCCATGGTGTTCTCTTCATTAAGAGTCAGGGTAGAATTTGAAACATAAATAAAGAAAATATCTAATAAAGGAAAAAAAAAAGAGTGTGACTCTGAAACAACAATATAAGTTGCAGAAGAATAAAGGTGGATAAGGATCTCAGAGAAGTTGGAAGAGAGAAAAGGATTATGAAATTACTTTTGATGAAATTTTCAAAGGCTAAAAAATAAATTATTAACTATTCTTAGGAACAAAGGGAGAAAAATAAAGTACTAGTTTTAATTGGTTTGCTTATTGCATCTCCCCTCAAATGGAGGAAATAATTTCCTTGATTGAAATCAAATACTTAAGGTTAATTTACAAGAAAACTGCTNAAAAAAAAAAAAAAAAAAAAAAAAAAAAAAAAAAAAAAAAAAAAACAAAAAAACCCTAGGCTTCTGATTACCAATCACTTCACTCATGTGACCCTGTGTTCTTGGGGTTAAGATTTACTGCACATTATTTCACTCGTCCTTGACTACTCTATCTTGTCTATTACTTTGTTTGTAAAGAGTGGTCAAAATAGAAGTCTGAGCTGTTGATTTTTGGGTTTTAATGTTTCGCTATCAATGTCAGCCAAGGACATGAGCCCCTTTACTACACAGTACTTATGCAGTAAAGGAAGAGAAAATTTCCCTGGATTACTTTTCAGACGTTAAGCTTATTAAATTACATTAAAATTGATTTTAGGGGCCATAAAGAACCTGTATATACTAAAATTATGCTGATCACAGGTTTGTTCAGGTGTTATTGAGAGGTGATTTCGATGTGCACTGGAGGGTGCAGCTTAAGGACATTATCTTTGAAGCATGGACATTGCAAACACATCAGTTAGAGCCAGGACTATACAGATGACTTACCTGGCAACACTTAGCTAAAGTAGCTGAAACTCATTACGTATTAGTGTAAACCCACAGAAATAGGACAAAGCAAGAATTTCTGTTTTCTCATGTATTTTCAATTTATTTGAATTTTCTTTTGGGCAAATAATACTGGCAATTCACAATAACAGGGCATGTTATATTTATATAAATATTATTTTTAATTATTTGAAATTCAGTCTTTGAAATGATTAAGCATAAAACTATTGTTAACAATTACTAATTATAAGAAACTTGTACTTCTCCCCACATACATATCTATCCATACATAGACATTTATGTGTATACGCACACATATATGCATGTATGCATTCAACCAATGATCCCATGCTCACACAGACAATAAGGACAAGTAGAAGCTACAGCACATAAGCACCAAGGTCTTCTGCTTCTATAATATGCCTATCCCCATTTTCACAATGTTCTTTGGGCATTGGTTGCATTCGTTGTTTTGTGGATGTTTCAGTTTGCATTGGGCATCCCACAGACTCATAGTCTTGGTATTCCAACAAGGTGTACATTTCTATAACTCCTCATACATTTCATGAGGGATCGTAACCATGCTTACATGTGGGTGTAAGGATAAGTATTTACAGTGCAGTATGAGATTGTATTAATTTAGGAAAGCAGAAGTAGATTTTTTTCACCCAAGGTCCATAACTTCAGTAATTGTTATGTTGACTAAGTTTATAATACTCCATATGAGTTATCTCATGCATAGTATGCCTTAAGTAAAAACAGAGACCTTACTTACCTACAAGATATGAATGATACTGATATTGTGGAAATCTTGTCAAGATTGTCATGGTTGTGTCTCATAAAGATGCAAGATGGATGGGACTATTGTTTTTTTTTTTTTTTTTTCTTCAGTATCTTGTACAAAAACCTCATATATTTCAAATGCTTGTCTTTAAGGAAGGTTTCTAGTAAGTTTCTGTTTATTTTCTCCAAGTCCTGTTTGAAAGATGTGAGGTCTTAACTGATATCTACTTATATCCTACTTACAGGAGGCAACCAAGTATGATGGAATTAGCCAATGATGTTTTGAGAGGTTCTGGATTTCCCTTAGCCAACAATTCAAAGGAAGGTAGGGGGAACAAAAAATCTCAGGAAGTAGGGGAGAGAGGGATCCTGGAGAGAGAGAGGAGGGGGAGGGGGAAAGAGGGGCCACTTCAGATATGGGAGGAGATAAGGGAAGAATACAGAGGGTCAGGAATTAGAAAAGAGGTGCACAGCAGTTGGGGAAGGGGAACTGTCCCAGATTCTAGGGACACAAAAGCTTCCCAGGACACAACAGGGAGGGCATTCGTCAAAATACCCAACAAAGGGGAGATGAGACCAGTAGAGACCATATCCAGTGGATAGGCATGATCCCTTGTTGGAGGATGGGGCCACCCATACACCTTACAAATGTTAACCCAGAATACCTCCTGTCAAAAGGAAATGTAGGGACAAAGACTGAATCAGAAACTGAATCTAGACAGTTCCACCTAGCAGTTCATCCTATAGGCAGACACCAAACTCTGACACTATGGCTGATGCCAAGAAGTGCTTGCTGACAGGTGACTGTCCCCTGAGAGGCTCGGACAGATCCTGATCAAAACAAATATGGATGTACACAGCCAAATATCAGACTGAGTGTGGAGTCCCCAGAGGAGAAGTTAGGGGAAGGACTGAAGGAGCTGAAGTAGTTTGCAACTCCATAGGAAGAACAACAATGTCATCCAATCAGGCCCTCACCCCCAAAGCTCCCAGGACTATGCCACCAAACGAAGAGTACACATGGAGGGACCCATGGCTCAAGCTGGGTGTGTAGCTGAGAATGATCTTATATGGCATCAATGGGAGGAGAGGCCCTTGATCCTGTGGCGGATTGATGACCCGGGGTAGGGGAATGTTAGAGTGCTGAAGAAGGAATGGATGGGTAGAAGGGGGAGCACCCTCATAGAGGCAAGGGAGTGGGAACAGGGTAAGGGAAGGGAACAGGGAAGGGATAGGGGGTTTGTGGAGGTGAAACTGGGAAGGAAGAATAGCATTTGAAATGTAAATAAATAAAATAACCAATATAAATTATTTGAAAAAAATGATAAATGCCAAATATGTAAAACCACACAAACATTTAAACCCATACAAAAGCATATTATGAAGGGCATGAATATGTTTAATATGGTAGAGGAAATAAAGCATAGAAGAAAATTTTAATGATAATATCCTTTAGTATCTCTAACAGTATATGATACTTTCATATCAACTACTTCCTACTGGTTAATGTGAGCAGTGTAATCAGTTTCTTAGTCTTTGGAGAAGACAAAGCCAATTGAAAATATGGACTCTTTATTATGAAACATAACAAATTCAAAGATCCAGTGACACTAGAAAAGTGCCCACCTAAGATGTCTACCATCAATAAAAGGAAGGATTTATCCCCAAATAGCTTGTGCTAAGAAATAAGAATAATGTTTTTGCAGTTGGTATAATGATTGGTTACTTAGGGATAATGTAAATAAAACTCAAGCTTTTGCTAGTTACTTAAAAAATTAAGATAAAACGAAGAATAGTTTTAAATGTCAACTTCATAATGAAATAGTCTATAATAAAAATATTTTTTCACTAGAAAATCTATTTTAGTTATGATGTAACAAAATCAGTGGTTTGCGCAATCCAGTTGATCCAGCATATAAAAAAGCTATTTGAAGGATATAAACTTGCACTTTTGCTTGTCTTCATGATCACAAAAGCTCTCTTTCTCTTTAGATGTTGTATTTTGTGTATGTGAAATTATAGAACATTAGATTGTGTGGACAAAAAAAAAAACACTGAGAAAAATAAAGGAGCTCTGATCAGATTTAGATGTGTTAGAATTTTAAAAATCAATTACAGCTTTCTAAAATTCATAAGCATCAGATCCTCTGTGGATATTAGATGGCACAAATTGATTTAAATATAGAAGGATAGAAATATTCTTACCTCACTGAACCATAATGATCTCATTACAGAGTATACTGTACTGTATAAGACAAGTTGTGTGTCAAGATAATTTCAACAAAATAGCATTACTAGATAAGAAATTTTTATTGTGTGTCAATCTGGACTATTGATATTTCCATCCATATTGAATAGTTACAATTTTTAATATAGCCAGCCTTCTAAACAGAAACCTGATGAAAAAAATATCCTTCACTTTAGTGGTTCACTCATTATTACATATGCCTCTCTTCATCCATGTCTGATTTAGACATGTTAAGATAATCTATTGCTTTTTTAAACTTTTATTCTTATCTATGAAAAAAGATTTTGAGGGTATTTGTAAGTGAGACTATTCAAAATCTGATATATAATCCACATATAAGTGTAATATATAATGTACAGTACATGTGTATATCATACATATCCATATCCATATATATATTATATATATATATATATATATATATATATATATATATTATATATATATATATATCTGTTTCCACAATATTCATAGAAGTCCTAAGAGATGGTGATTCACCGTACCATAAACTGAGATCTGCACCCTGATGGTGGTCTCTGGAGTCTGATTCCTGGGGTTAAAGTGACTCCATAGCCAACTACCCACAATCCTTCATCATGTTCCCACAATATATGGTTTTTTGTATAATATATATTGAAATCTGATTTTTTACTTAGCTCTCTATTTTTTTTTTGATATTTTGGGAAAAAACTCTGAAATAAAGGTTTGTGAGTCATATGCAAAATTCACATTAAGTAAAAGAGTGCATATCACTTAAGCAATTATCTGTCATATAATTTTCATACAGAAAAATTAAAATAAAATGTATTCAAATGCAAAATAAAAATACACTTGTTATACTTATAATGACTTATTCATTATTCTGTAGAAATTTTGGGAAAATACTATAATATCATATTTATATTTACATTTTAACTTTCAGTATTTAGAAGAGTTACATTAAATTCTCTTTTGTACTTGTATTTATTTACTTATTCATTTATTAATTTAGGAGCTTGTCATTATTTCCCACTCACATTTTTTTTACTCTAGTATATATCTCCCTTGTGTCTCCTTCTTGCTCCTTAAAATTCATGACCTTCTCTACTTACTTGTAACACACACACACACACACACACACATACACACATTCACTCACAAAATATTACTTATTTGTCTGTTTTCAGAGCTGAACATTTGAATACTAAGCATTCAGTAACCAATGGATATGCTCCTCTAACTCTCTTCATTCCTTACTAGATTGTAAATTTTGTGTAAAATTGAGGATTAATGGGCTCTTTCCCTTGTCCAGGTTATTGTTGCTCTTATTCCAATCATACATAGGCAGTCATGTTATGAGACATAATTTAGTAATAAGTTCTCTGTTGTTTTGGCACTTATAATTTTTCAAGTCTTTCTTTTGCAAAAATTCCTGGGCCTTGAGTGTAGGACTCCTATTGCAGATGTATCACGTGCGAGTAGCTGCAAAATTTATTTTTTTGAAGGGTTATGATTTTCTGTATCGTTCTTCATCTGTTCACAAAGAGCAGTTGTTTGGCTATGGTTGAGTATTACAGTTATATGTAGGTATAAGAACAAATATTTAAATGTGTTCTTGTATAATTGAGGGGTCATTTTAGATTGTCCTTGAAGATCAACGACTTCACCAGTCCTGGGTATCTGGCAAAGTTTCCAGTATCAGACATCATTTTCCATTATCCTGCTGTTGATTACCTCCAAGGTGTGTGTGCCACTACTTACCCTTATGTTTATTGTCCCATGCTAGTCACTGTGGCTTGTAGCTGTCATTCCTTGGGCAGTCTGAGAGATTCTTCCTAATTTGGAAACTTTCAAGGCAAAATAACAGTAAAGAGGTCTAAATGAATCATGCTATCAATAGTCAACCTAAAAGTAGGTATAATACACATAAATCAGTATAAATGTGGATAATTGATATAAAATTGTCCCATCAAATAGAATTTTAACAATAAAACTTTTATTGACCAAATTCATAAGTATTTATGAAACCACCAGGCAGTGGTGGTGCATGCCTTTATTCCCAACAATTGGGAGACAGAGGCAGGTCGATTTCTGAGTTCAAATGCAGCCTGGTCTACAGAGTGAGTTCTAGAATAGCCAGGAATAGAATACACAGAGAAACTTTGTCTTGAAAAAAACAACAAGAAAAGTACTTATGAAACCAATAATTTGATTTAAAATTTTCATATGGGTATATTACTAAAAATGAGAGTAAATCTTGCTAAAACTAATCTCTATGCCCTAAAATATTCAGTTGGGTATGATCATAAGTTATATACTACATTTTAAAATAAATTTTAAATCATGAGAATTATCAGGACTCAGAAGTATGTGTGCATGTGTGTTGTGTTGTGCCCATATGGCATCTATAATTAATACACAAATGCTGAGGAAATTATTGACCTCATGAAGGAGTGCAAATATGCACTTCTGGATCCTGTACTCATCTTTAGAGATCTGTCATTTCCAGAGACCTACTATTCTCCTCAGAGCTTTTGATTGTAGTTACACTGTCCATTTCTGCATACCTAATTCCTGTATTGGAATTTTGTTGTTTGTTTTTGTATAACCAGAACCATAAAATATATATACTCTGTGACATGCATTTTCCACCTAAGTTGTATTCATGTAGTTAATTTCTTCATCATTGTAAATATATGATATGCATTGATATCCACCAATGTTTTCTTTATCAGTCTTTCATATTTTGTGTTTGTTTAAGTCGGTCTGACTCTTAAGGCCAAGCTGTGCTCAAACTTACAGCATAATCTCACCCTGCCTTTTGAGTGTTAGAATAAGAGGAATGGACCACCACACTTGACTATGTGACTTATTTCATAAACATTGGAAAGTCTCTGTTTGGGGCAGACTAAGCATATTTCCATTGAAACTACACACACATAACATGATAGATGCAGTCACCAGCTTTTCCTATGTGTATAAGCATAGAATTTCTGGGGCACAGGATATGAATGTGCAAGTTTTACTTGTTAAATATAAATGGTTTTTCAATAATAGGAGTATGTAATAGTTCTCTGGACATTTTGAGTAATAAGATTTATTTTTAACACAACAGGGAACTCAAATCTAAAACATCTCTCATTAACTTCTGGTATAAATTCTGCCAAATAAGGAAGGTGGATTATTTCTTCTTTCTCTCTTATTAAAAACTTGCTATTAAAATTTAATTACATGTAATTATTTTCTGCTTAGTTACCATGTCATTTTGTTTCACGGTACCTATTTATTCACAGAATCAAAGATTATCTTTATCTCTTCAGACTTAAAAATGTACTTTCAGTGACAGGTCTTGATAGTAACTTATAATAATAATATTAGATTTGCTTCTTATATTTACTTATATTTTTACCAATTGATCCAAACTCAATAACAATATGTAAATACTTATAATCCCCCTTTAAAAAGCTGTTATGTGAAGACCTAATACAACCAAATTAACACTTAGTCTTTCAAAAATTAAATTTTTCCTCACTTATTGTACTTTCTATTTTTCATTTTTCTCTTAATGTGAATAAAAATAAATCAAAGCTTGTATATATTTGAGTGGCAGGTATAAACATTTACAATGTAAAAAGTAGATTATCCCAAAGTTTGTATATATTGAGTGTATATATTGTGTATATAAATCTTTACAAAATAAAATTTAGATTATCTATAATCAGGCAATTTATACTTTATTCTGTCATAATCAGATGCTTAATAGATATATTTCTGTATTTTTCTTATTTTTATTAAGAAGTATTTGATGAATAAAGTTTAAAATAAAACTGTTCATTATATTTGTATTTAATATTCTTTAAAAAATAAAACTATTGTTAGCAAAGTAAAATTATTTTAAGTCCATATAAGAATGGGTCTGGGAGGGTATAGGGGACTTTCGGGTTAGCATTTGAAATGTCAATGAAGAAAATATCTAACAAAAAAAAAAAAAAAAAGAATGCAGTATAAGTGTTCTCTTAAGTCATCAGATTTAAAGTGAACTAAGACTTAGTAAATTTTAATCAGTTTGTATACGGTTAGTTTGTCAGGGATGTTATCATTTATACTGTTTGTCTTTTCTTCTAATCTATTAAAAGATTTTCTAATAAAAAGATTAATACGTAAGATGTTATGAAATATACATATTTTAAATTTCAATTTTATTTGTAATTCATTTTTTTAGACTCCTCACCCCTCCCCATCAACCCTCTGACTCCTCTCAACGCTACTCCATGTCCATGTGGATGCCCCCACCCCTCCAACCCACCTGACCTCTAAACTTCCTGGGGCCTCCAGTCTCTTGAGGGTTAGGTGCTTAATCACTGAATGAACATAGACCTGGAAGTCCTCTACTGTATGTGTGTTAGGGGCCTCATATCAGCTGGTGTATGCTGTCTTTTGGTGGTCCAGTGTTTGAAAGATCTCTGGAGTCCAGATTAACCAAGACTGCTGGTCCTTCTACAGAATCACCCTTCTCCCCAGCTTCTTTCAGCATTCCTTAACTCAACAATAGGGGTGAGCTGCTTCTGTCCATTGGTTGGGTGGAAATAACTGCTTCTGACTCTTTCAGCTACTTGTTAGGACCCTCAGAGGGCTGTCATGATAGATCCCTTTTTGTGAGCATTCCATAGCCGCAGTAATAGTGTCAGGTCCTGCAACCTTCCCTTGAGATGGATCCCACTTTGGGCCTGTTGCTGAACCTTCTTTTCCCCAGGCTTTTCTCCATTTCCAAATATCATCCTGAGTGAGGTAACTCAGACACAAAAGGACATGCATGCATGGTATGTATTCACTAATAAATGGATATTAGCCAAAAAAGAAGAAGGAGGGGGAGGAGGAGAAGGAGGAGGAGGAGGACGAGGAGGAGGAGGACGAGGAGGAGGAGGAGAAGGAGGAAGAGGAGGAGGAGGGGGAGGAGGAGGAGGAGAAGAAAGAAAGAAAGAAAGAAAGAAAGAAAGAAAGAAAGAAGAAAAATTCATACAGAATATACAAGATACAGTCCACAGAATTAAAAAGGCTCAACAAGCTGAAGTGCCCAAGTGAGTATGCCTCAGTCCCACTTGGGAGAGAGAAGGAAGCAATCCCAAGTGGGGAGGGAGGGACTAGGGAGGGAATGTGGACTGGGTGGCAGGGAAGTGGGTGATAGAGGGGAACCTGGTATGATATTGGGTGAGGGAAAAGAACCGAAGCCCTGAAGGCCAGCAAAAATAATGGAAACAGGCAACCTCAGGAAATAGGAGGTTGGGGAACCCCCCAGAATGCACCTGGGAGGTAAGAGACTCCCAGGACACATAGGGAGGGACCTTTGATGAGGTGCCTGACAGTGGGGAGAGGGAAATTGTGGAGCCCACCTCCAGTGGGAAGACAATTCACTGTGGGGTTGCCATCCCACAGTCACACCTCTGACCCATAATTGTCTGAAATATACATATTTTTAAAATTCATAGCTTTTAAACTGAGGTTGTAGTTTTAGAATTTTGTTAAATAAATAAATTTGAAGAGAAGAAATGAAATGGTTAATTAAATTACTGAGAACTTACTTAGATATTTAAGAGGTATTAAAATAGGGAACTGTCTGATGAATCTGTGAGTAACTGTACTTGAGCCTTATTCAGAGAAATGTGTTCAGCTCCTATTACCTGAATGAAGGCTCACAGTGTTCATTACTCTAAGGGATCTTCTGCCCTATCCTGATCTCCACAAAAACTGCACAGGCATACTGCATGCACACACATGTATATATTCAGTTAAAACATTAATGCACATATACATAAATAAATAAAATGTGGAAGAGTTCATTTTTCATTGAAGTACTTTAACAATTTTAAAAAGGCATTTGGAGATTTTTTCTCTTAAGTTACACAATTACCCACAAATGTTCAAAGGACAATCCCCAGTTTCATAATGGAGGATAAAGAAAATAAGATAAATGAAACAAAAAAACAACCCTGAAAACTTAAAGAACTGCTGAACCTCCCACAAATTCCAATTTCAAGATGTACAATAAAGCTATAATAATAACAACCACATGATACTGACATAAATTCAAACATGTTTATCAAGGGAGTCATATGAAGACTATGATATAAATCCATATACGTATGGACACCTGCTGTTTTTATTAAGAAGTAGTAAATATATGTTGGAAAATGACAGTGACTTCTACAAATGGTGCTGCTAAAATGGAATGTCTACATACAGAAAAATGCAAATAGATTCATATTTAACACTGCACAAAATTCAAGTCCAATTGGATTGAAATCTACAATTAAAAAAAAAAAAACAGATATACTGGACCATATAGAAGAGATTTGGAAATAGCCTTGAATTCATGGGCATAGAAGACATTCTAAATAGAACTCTGTTAGCACAAACATTAAGTTTAAAAATTAGTAAGTCAGAAGTTATGAAACTGAAAACCTTCTGTAAGACAA
>NC_034602.1:51390275-51423868 GCF_900095145.1 Mus pahari
CAAAACCCAAATAATCTAATTTAAATATTGGTGCATATTTAAACAAAGAATTCTCAATATTAGAAAACTTAATGTCTGAAAAACAAAATGTTCAACATCCTTAGTGATCAGGGAATTGCAAATCAAAACTACTTTGAGATTCCATTTACAGAAGCGACACCTCATTCTGACAACCACATAGAATAAGGGAAACACTTCTCCATTGGCGGTAGAAGTGCAAAGTTATAGAGATATAAATATGACATTTCTCAGAAGGTTGAAAATCAATATTCCTCAATATCTAGCTATACTACTCTTGGGCACATAACCAAAGGATACTTCATCCTACCACAGGGACACTTGTTGAACCATGTTCATTACAGCATTATTCATAATAGTCAGCTGATAGAAAGAGCCTAAATGTCCCTCAACATAAGAATAAATGTAAAAATATTCCATATGTTTGTACAATGAAGTATTACAAAGCTATTAAAAATTACCTCATGGAAGTTGTAGACAACTGGATGGAACTAGAAAATAATTCCCCTGAATTAGGCATAACAGACCCAGAAAGATAAATATAGTATGCATTTGGTTATGTCTCTATATTAGCTACTAAGTAAATGAGAATCAAATTATAATTCATAGACCCAGAGAGGTTATTTATAGAAGGGAGTTTAGGGGTTACAAGGATCTGAGGGAAGTAGAATAGATTTTAAGGGTGAATTGGGGACAGGGTGGCATGGAAATGTAGGGATAAGGAGAAGTCAGGAAGAGGAAATAAAATCAAGGGAGGGAATGCAGAGAAAGACACATAGAATTGAGGGCATTTAAGGGATGGTATAGACACAGAGTACAATGGAAACTTCCTGAAACATATTAACGCAGTCCTAACAATGTCTCCAAGTAATGAAGGAGACAATATGAACTTGGCATCAAGTTCGTACTCTGTTATCTAATGGAGATTCCAGTAATGAGACTTTATTTTTTATATCCAATTGAGTTTGTTGGCCAGTGGGGTAACATGGAAATCCTCAAATAATCCAGGCAGTATTGAACACAATAGCTTTCTATGCACAAAATGCCATAAAAGTGCAATGGCTGAAGACAACACCGACCCAACTCATTGAACATGAAGAGGTCAAGCTGGTGCCTACATGGAACTTTCAACACTATATTCTTGATTCCTTTGTATAGGATAGCATAGGCTCCAGGTTATCAGAAGAAAAGCACACACACCAACCCAGCTACAAACCCTTGGACCTATGATATGTCCTGAGTACCAAATACGCTAGAGGTACCAAAGTGCCTCTAAGCTTATGGGAGTAACCAAACAAAATCTGGTTTGATTTAAAGTTCACTCTCTGAGATGGAACTTATACCTGATGCCCTGGGATGACCAAAAAGCAGAAACAAGATAGTTCAGAAACCTAATGTAAAGCCTTATACTATTTTAATTTAATAAAGAAATAAAAGAAAACAGTATGGATAAAGTGATTCCTATTGATAATCAACTAAACACATAGATCAGTTAATATACAACCGTCATCAGAAAATCTTCCTGCAGAAGATGGAAACACATATTGGTATACACCTGGTCCTATTCAGCTATTGATACACATAGCTTTAAATGTAATGTCTCTACAAGATACTTGCCCTCTGAAGAGGAAGTGGAAAAAATGTGTCAGAGGGGTTGTACAATAAGGCTCTCTAAATCAACTGAACAAAGCACATAGAAACTCAAAGACTTAATCAGCAAGCACATGGTACATACAAGTCTGCACCAAGCACTCTGAAATATAATATAGCTTTCAAACAAATATGTTTATGAGATTCTTAGTATGAAAATGAGTGGGTCTCTGATTTTTGTCTCTTTTCCTGGGGTTCTTTTCCTTTTATTAGTTTTGATTGTCCAATTTTGATGTGATCATTTTTATTTTAGCTTATTAAATTTTATTTTGTTATCTTTTGTTTTTTCCTCTTAGAAACTTACTTTTTTCCTAATATATGACAGAAAGGGAGATGTGGGGAGCGAGTGTGCCAAGCCCCATGTTCCCTGGCTGCAAGAATCTGAGCCTGGTGAGTCTGTGCAGATGATACTGTACTGCCTGCCTGCTGAGTCACTGGACTATCACCTTGCTCCCTGGCTGAACTCTGGATCCAGGAGAGGGGGGAGGGATTAGGTCAGAGGACTGAAAACAGAATGGGGAGGGGGGGGGGGGGAAATGTTGTGGGAAAAACTGTAAGCAGTTCAGTTGTAGAAGGCAGTTGAAGAAAGCAGTTGGAGTTAGGTGGAGCCAGGAGAGGGTTAGAGAAAGCTGTTTGTGAGAGGGAGAGGAAAAAGCTGCTCTGATAGATAAAGAAGAAATCGGTTTGGAACCTTCCTTGACATTTGTGTCGTTTTTCCTGTCTCTGCAGGTCGGAGTTCGGAGGTTTGTGACAAGAAGACACAGAGGGGCAGCAACATGAGGAGGAACCTGGAGGAATAGAAGGAGGAGAGATTCAAATCAAGATATATTATTTTGATTAATTAGTTGTAAATTGCAATTCCCATAAATATGCTCATAAATACATGTATTTGCATGTATATATATATGTTATTCACATTTATATATGTGGGAGTATATAAAATAGTTTGATTCAAAATAAATATATTCTTTGGACTTATTTACAACTCTATCCTAAATTTTATTTAATATTTTAATATTTAGTAGTAATACAAATTGTAATACAGAATGCATTAATTTCTACGTCCTTTTTCACCACAAAAAAAAAAAAATTAAATATAGGTTACCCAGTAAAAGAAAGTTAACATTAACTTCTTCCCCCTTAAAGGAAGTCAAACTTCCATGCTGTTACTATCAAGATACAGATTATTTACTGACATTTCTTACACTACTTACCTTTATTTTGGCTTAGATATTATGGCTTCAAAAGATACAGTTCCAGATTGAGTGAATCATTTTTGTTTTGTTTTGCTTTGTTTTTCTTGCTTTTCCATAGTACAAGCACATCTTGTCCTCTATAAAACTAAACTGTTTAGAGGAAGGGAAGAAAAGAAGGAAGGAAAAGAGGAAGGATAGATGAAAGAAATGGATGGAAGGAAAATGTAAAAATAGAGAAATATTGGGTACATTAATCGTATTTTAAATTAATATAATGAAATTTATAGTACATAACACCACCCAGATTTTAAAAGCTTTGTTAAAATTGCTCCTTTCTCTTGTCTATTCTTTCCAGCGCTCTTAATCTTGACTGTATGTAGATGTGTGTGTTTGTGTGTATGTATGTGTATGTCAGTATCTTTGTTACTTATATATTCTACCAAGCACAATTTAGAAGAATGTTGCAATGAGAAACAAAAATCATTCTGTTTAAGTACTATTTCTTGTGTGTATGTGTGTGTGTGTGTGTGTGTGTGTGTGTGTGTGTGCCTGTGTGTCTGTGTCTGTGTGTAATCTCTTAATCACTGCAAATTCACTTGCACCTCTGGCTTTTGGTGTCCAAAAGGTTTTAACCCAGTATTTCTGGCTCCTATACTCTACAGTGATCACTGAGCTTTGGAAGAAAGATTTTATAGTACATATGTTCCCTATAGTGCTAAAAAATTTCCATATCATATTATATATGTCTTGGCCAGTTGTGGGCTGCAATGGACTACCCATTATCTACTTCCCTTGATTATTTTGCTCCCCTTTCTAAGAAGAGCTAAAGCATCCTCTCTTTGCTTTTCCTTCCTCTTGAGCTTCATGTAGTCTGTGAGTTATATTATAGGTATCCCATGCTCTTTGCCTAATACCACTTAACAGTGAGTACATACCATGTGTGGTCTTTTGTGAGTGAGTTACCTCATTCAGGATGACATTTTCTATATCCATCCATTTGCCTGCAAATTTCATGAAGTCATTGTTTTTAATAGCTGAGTAGTATATATTGTATAAATGTACCACATTTTCTGTATCCATTCCTCTGTTGAGGACATCTGGGTTATTTCTAGCTCCTGGCTATTATAAATAAGGCTTTTATGAACATAGTGGAGCATGTGTCCTTATTATATATTAGAGCATCTTCTGGGTATACACCCAGGAGTGGTATAGCTGGGTCCTCAGATAGTACGATGTCCATTTTCTGAGGAACTGTGAAACTGATTTCCAGAGTAGTTGTACCAGTTTGCATTCCCACCAGCAGTGGAGGAGTGTTTCTCTTTCTCTACATCCTTGCCAGCATCTGCAGTCACCTGAATTTCTGATCTTGGCCATTTTGACTGCTATGAGGTGAATTCTCAGGGTTGTTTTGATTTGCATTTCACTGCTAACTAAGGTTGTTGAACATTTCTTTATTGCTTCTAGCCCTCAGTTAAGAATTCTCTATTTAACTTTGAATCCCAATTTTTATTAGGGTTATTTGGTTTTTTGGATTCTAACTTCTTAAGTTCTTTGTATATATTGGATATTAGCTCTCTATAGGATGTATGATTGGTACAAATCTTCTTCCAGTCTGTTGGTTGCCATTTTGTCCTATTGAGAGTTTCCTTTCCCTCACAGAAGGCTTTGCAGTTTTCTAAGGTCCCATTTGTTGATTCTTGATCTTATAGCATAAGACATTTGTATTCTGATCAGTAAATTTTCCTCTGTGCCCCACATTCTGTGCTCTTTTCCCCACATTCTCATCTATTAGATTCAGTGTACCTGATTGTATGTGGAGGTCCTTGATCCACTTGGACTTGAATTTTGTACAGGAAGAGAAGAATGGATCAATTTGCATTATTCTGCATGCAGACAAGCAGTTGAACCCACCATCTGTTGAAAGTACTGTTGTTCCCTGTACTGCCAGATAGTTTTAGGTTCTTTGTCAAAGATCAAGTGACCATAGGTGTGTGGGTTCATTGCTGGGTCTTCAGTTCTATTCCACTATCTCCCTGCTTGTCTCTGTACCAATACCATGCAGGTTTAATCACTATGGCTCTGTAATACCACACAGTTTTTATCAATACTGCTCAGCTAGACTTGAGGGATGGTGATTGCCCCAGAAGTTCTTTTATTTTTGAGGATAGTTTTCATTATATCATGGAATTTTTGTTATTCCAAATGAAGTCACACATTGCTCTTTCTAACTTTATGAAGAATTGAGTTGGAGTTTTGATGGGGATTGCATTGAATCTGTAGATTGTTTGGGGCAAAATGGTCAGTTTTATCATATTCTTTAATAAGGGAAAGATAACATTTTAAATCAAACCTTGTATATAGAGAAAGATCAGTCTTAGGAAAAATTTTTAGCTACTTGAATATGGTTGTGCTTTCCTATAATCTCAGCACTTTCAAGATTGATGATGGAGCAGAATTATGAAGTTGAGAACAGTTGGGGTACTTAGCAAGTTTTGGGTCAGCCTGGCTTGCATATAAAAGCTCTCTCAAATATCAACCAAAAGGAATATCAAATGTTTTATGACTGAAGAATTTGATTTATATTCTGATGTTGTATGGAACTCTTTCAATTCTCTGTTGACTTTATTAATTGCTTCTGTGAAATGTAAGCAGGGGTTTAATAGGTTATTATACTGCAAGGTCTTTTTCAAAGTAGCTCTGTGCTTATTCATCTCAGTTCATATTGAATTGGTGTTTATTATTTTGGAGTTCAGTGTACATCTCTGTCTGATTATGTTGGAATGTGTTTGGTGTTTAAACTGCTCTGAATGGTAATTGGCCTTAGCAAGAGAGCATCCAAAAATAACATCACAAAATCAAACAAATCTCCTGATCATTATTTTTGAAAAAAAAAGTTTTAGTTTTAAAGGAGAAGCATATCACAGTTCTCTATAATTCTATAATTATCCACTATTTTAATGTTCTTTGGCTTGTTAATAAAATATGTTGTTCACAATTCCTGGTTTCTTTTAAAATTCTTTTTATTCCTGCTTCCAGTTTTATATATCTTACATTGTTTGACCTGGGTTTATATTTTCCCCTTTAGCAATCAGTATAGTTGTTCTTATGATTTAATATATTTTGTAAGAAAGTAGGCAAGAATTATTGTTTTGTGAAATTATAGATGGCCCAATGTAAGGAATATAATTTTTGAAAACAATAAGATGCAGGTCAGAGCAAAAAGTATAGAAAGTATTTAATGGAATAGTTCTAAGTAACAACTAACCTCACTTTTGTTTGAGCTTCATTTTTATCTTCATCAGTACAACATATGGTCAGTATAAATTCATCTCTTGAATTATAGTTGGTTACATTTCAGAAAATAAATCACAGTATCTCTTTGCTTTACATGTTTTAATTTATATAATACCCATATATAAATGGATTCCAAGAAATAATTTACAGAAATAAAAGGTTGAAAATTAGACCATGGAGAACCTTGGTAGGTACATTTGCTGGAGAGAGAGAGAGAGAGAGAGAGAGAGAGAGAGAGAGAGAGAGAGAGAGAGAGAGAGAGAGAGAGAGAGAGAGAGAGAGAGAGAGAGAGAAATGGAGATGAAGAAAGTAATTAGGAAAGGAAGGCAGAAGGAGAGATGCAGGGAGGAAATAAAGCAGGGATGCAGGGAGGGAGAAAAGCAAAGAGACCTAGGACCCTAGCAATTTTTCTTCCTATGTCTGATAAGCAATGAATATAAGGCTCAAAACATTTTATACTGCTCCCATCCATGGAGTTTGAGGAAACCATTATTCTAGTTGTCATGCCACTTAATTGAACTATCCTACAAAATTTTCTTTGCAATTCGACAGCAAACAAAGAAAGGATGGAGAGGAATGTGGCTAAGTGATAAAATGTTTGCCTAACATGGTAAGATTCCTGAGTCCAATCTCTTGTCTACTTGACTGTCAGTGTGATTCCATATACTACCCACCTCAGAACATTACAGACTATTTCCATTGTCTTTGGTTACCCATCCAACTTAATTGAAAAATCTCATTGTTCAAGAAAATGCATGCTTAGGACATAGTACACATAATCTCACTGGTATCAACCTGGAAGTATCATCCATATTGGCTAGCTCTCATAATGTTCAATAATAAATATATATGTTATATATGTTCCTCAAAAAGTCAATATGCTGAAACTCTGACTCACTAGTAGAGTATCTTAGAAAATAGGGCATTTGGGAGTTAATTTAATTAAATGGTGTCTTGATGCTAGAGCTTTTATTATGAGCCTCCTATCATTATATGAAAATAAAAGTAGAGTTTCATATTCTCCCCATGACCCCCTTTTGTGTGCATCTGTGTTCATTACATGAGAATTCACTAAAGTAAGTCATTTTTCTGCAAATGAATTAACTTTGACTTTGTGTTTTGAAACCTTAAGAACTATGAGAAATAAATCTCTCTTGTAGTGACTTTGTTATAGAAGCTCAAAAATCTCTGAAGCAAGGAGGAAGTTTTGGAAAGTCAAATAGCCTCAACTACACTAAAAGTTAACCACAAAGTTACTGTACATATTCAGTGAATTTTACATAGCTAGCTATAGCCCTTAAAATAAAATAAAGTGCTTCATTAAATAAATGGCAACTTAATCAGCAACAAAATAATTACAGATTTTGACAAGGTCATAAATGAATAATTTTTAGAGACTACAGGGAATGTGCCAATGTGGGAGTAGAATATATTTAGTATAATTGATTTCTGATCAGTATAGTCATAAGCATTTTTAAAATGCATATCAGAATAAAATATTAAAATATCCTTTATGTGCCTCAGGAGACCACTCATCAGATAAGGACCCTAGCTAAACTTCCAGAGGAAATTCCAGCACCCAGAAAGCAGCTCACACCTGTCTGTAACTGCAGTTCCAGGGATTTGATAATGTTAGCTGTCCTCCATAGGTACTCATAGATTTTACAGATATACATGCATGAAAAAATTTTAAAAAGTCACATAAAAGCTAATATTGACTTAATATGTAAAGTTCCAAGCTTCTCCAAAACAATCTAATAATATAGAATAAATATTAATAGTTTGTACCAAGTAGCATGAATAAATGTTTTAATATTAATTCTAGAACATTATGAAACATTACCTTGTGTCTCACATGTTGATTGTTCCAGTTAAATGTTTAGTGAGCATAAACAATCACTTTACCTGAATGAAAAAGGAGTAAAAGTTCTAACTTTCACTTTTCATCCAAGAAAAGCAAGTGATATGAGCAGAGAGATCTCAAGTGTAGCTCAGGATAGCTTCTTTACTTCACTACCAATAAACAAGACAAAAGGAACAGTCCCATCTGTCCATATGACAAGTCCAAAATCAGACACCTGTGTGCCAAATATGCATAGCAGTTAAGTATCACAGATGCTTTAAATTTAGTACAAACCATATGCTGGATGATTCACTTAAATTGAATTGGGAGGAGGAACCACTATAGAAAGAGTCCACGGAGCAATTAAGGAACAACATGCTCTGCGGCTCTCATCCTGCCGTCCCTCCTTTAGTCCCAGATGTTACATCCACTACAGAGACATTAGTCATTTTGTTAATGTATTGTCAGATTGTTAAGGGTTTATGAAGATTTTTGACCCAGTATGCTACATTTGTTTTGGCAGCAAGATTAATTTAATCATAACTGTCATGGGGACCAGAGGGACACAGTAGGATGTCATCTGTTCTACTCAAAGGACTGAGTCCTTGCAGCAGACACTCCAAGCATGAGTGTGTGCCCATCCTTCATGTGTGTGACTGCCTAGTGAGCAGAAGAGAATCAGGGACCTGGAATGCAGCTTAAGTCCTCTAAATGGGAATGCTGCATTTTTCACTAATTATACCTAAAGGGACATCCGTACATTTCCTGTGCCTTCTCTGTAGTTGTGATTTTATTACATTCTTTATTATAATATACTAATTGTAGTGTTTCCATTATTAAATCCCATGAATTAATGTGCCTTGATAATTTAGATTTTTACAGTTTTATTTTTTGAAATGAAATGAAATTACATTATTTCTTTATTGCCATTATTCTTTACATCCATTCTTACGTACTAGCACCACACCGTTTCTCTCAAGTTCATGGCCTCTAGACTCCTTTTCTTTTATTATTGTTAAATGTTTATTCCTATATAATGTCTCCTGTGTATATGAAACAGGGGTGACCCCTTTCTATGGGATAGTGGCACAGCAAAATAACCTGAAGATTGCAAAATCACCTCGATCATGGTTGTAACAAACAGCTTTCTAATTACACCTAAGGCAATCCCAAGGAGAAGAACATTATACCTGCTACTGAAAAATTAGCCTAATGATAAAGTAACATAACTGAGGAGAACCGACAACATCTATCACTCTAATCCAGCATAATTCCTAATTTAAACCAGCAGATAAGTGTAACAACAATTAGCTGGGTGGTGGTGGCACACACCTTTAATCCCAGCACATGGGAGGTAGAGGCAGGTAGATTTCTGATTTCCAGGCCAGCCTGGTCCACAGAGTGAGTTGCTGGACAGCCAGGGTTACACAGAGAAATCCTGTCTTGATAAACAAAACAAAAATAACAAACAAAGAACAAAAAAGAGTAACAACAATTGACCAAGAAATTCCTCTTTGCAACAAGCAAAAAACATTACAAAGCTAAGAATTTACCATAATGCAGAGAAGGAATGAGCATTTACCATAAGGAGTGAGCATGTGATTCCCAGTCTTTCTGCATATTACCTCATACACATGTTAAACTCATTCCTGCACCTAAAGGTCAGGGAATGTTTCAGAAGGCTTGTAAGAATGATTTAAGAACAAGAAGACAAGGATGAGATGTCTGCTTGAATATTGCACTTCTTAGAAATTTCAAGGAAGCTTCACCATTAATATCTCAACAATACTGCTAGCTAGAAAAGTCATGGAAATGTACAGCAGCAATAGACATGCTTTTGGGGAAGGGAGGAATCTAACACCATCTCACTACTGAGAAAGAACCAGGCAACTAAAGAATATTCAGACTGGGAAAAATCATCTTTGCCATAATAAAATTCCCCCTTGCCTTGCTCCTGGTGCTGTTTTTTCTCTTACACTTTTCTATCCCTAGAAACCCCCTTGCTAATAAATATATATTTTTCTCACCCCTACCACCAAATTTGATCTATGACAATAAGACCTATATCATGTGGGGCTGGCTCATTTCATTCAACAGGATTTTTTTCTGATTCCATTCATTTTCTTGCCAATTCTTACAATTAAGTATTATTTATATCTAACTAAAATCTGGATACATAGTTATAACACATTTTCTTTACACATCTGTTCATGGTCCTCTGAGATGACTTCCTAATTTATCTATTTTAAATGTGCTATGATTAAGAAAATTGTTGTACCAATGACTCTACTATATTGGTTGAGTTCTTTTCCCTTCATTACTGAAAGATACAATGACCAAATTATTTGAAAGTTCTCTTCTTAAATTTAGAAATAAAGTTCAATCACTTTGAATAGTTTCTGAACAAAATTCGTATTAATAGTGAATGTTGGCTCCTTTCTCTCCTGATCTGAGTTATTGTTTGTTATTTCCTGTTTCCATGGTAATAAGCATTCTCAGTGTGATGAAATATGATCTCAGTACTTTTTTTCTTATTACTTAAGAATGTTAAACTTCTATTTCATGCATTAATAGGCCATTCATACTTACTCATCTGTTCATTGAATTCAAAATGTCTTGTTTGGACGATATGCATTACATTAAATTTTATATGTTTATGTACTCTATATTTTAACATGTTTAGTGACTTACTGCAAAGCATACACATAATCTCTTCTCCCTGTCAGTTCTTTTTAAGGATCTATAAAAATAGTTTTCATTGATGTGCAATCATCTTTGAAAGTACTTTTTCATTTTTTCAAAACAATGTATTATAACTTTATACATGTATACGATGAATATGATCAAAAAAGTAATATATCTATACCACAGCCTTTCCTTTAAGACTCAGAGATCTGTGTGGAAGATGGCTTAGAAAAGTAGAAAAATTAAGAGGAAATGGTTATATAAAACTTCAGAAAAGAGAATTTTCCAGGGGAAAAAAAAGCATGTGCACATTTAAACTCAGGAGAATTTTGACAGTATGACTATGTTAATGGAACTTCAAGCAAGACAGAATCTTAATATGGAGAGCAGCATGAAGTCCTACATCTAGCTGAGGACTAATTGCTATTGCTAAGAGAGGGACTGAGAATTTTCTTTAATGGTGTGATATTTGGTATATTAACTATACTTCAGGGCAAGTCCCATACTCAAGAATAATTAAATGACACAAACTTGTATCTGTAGGATTTTAGAAAGGGAGAGAGTTAGGAAGAGGGGGAGATGGGAGAGGGTGAGAGAGAGAGAGACAGAGAGAGAGAGAGAGAGAGAGAGAGAGAGAGAGAGATCAAAATGGAAAGTGAGGTAAATTGTTATCAAAGGAGTTGCAAAGTGATTGAATACATTAAAATATATTATATGAACCTATCAAAGAATTTGTAAAATATGTTAGATTAAGAATAGAATGGCTTTCTCCAGGTATTGTTGTTGAGATTTTGGTCAAAAGTGCAGTGGATAAAATTATTCTTACTAGTTTCTTAAATATATTAAAGATTGTTTTATACTGCTTGATTGTGTTCACTCTTTCTGTGTTAGAAATGACAGGGAAGCTCAAGTCATGATATCACAAAAATATGACAAAGTAAAAAGAATAAAAAACAACCTAAAAATGGAATACTATAGAAATCCAATACTATGGACAAAGACCACCCACCACCACTAAAGTACTAGAGGACTAATGACTGTTAGAAAAGGAAGAATTAGCTTTTTCTGAGGATGAGCTTGCTAACTAGTTATGCAATAGAGTAGTTTGTCCTAAAATCATATACACAAAAGCCACACCACGTGATCCCAGAAATCTCTATGTGTATACTAAATATAAGGCCGAGTTGATGACAATGGACAATTCTGAGGTAGGGTATTTGGAAGAGTTTGAAAGACAGAAAAGGAGGAAAAATTGATAGACTATTTTACTGTTTTTATTTTTCCCAGCGTGTTAATATTACTACTTTCTTGCATATTACAGATTTTGACTGTCAAATGACTATTCAGTCTACATCTTTCACAATATTCATTTGAAATATAAAAAAAAACTTTTTATAAAATTTTTGTTTATCATGTTGGCATAAATTGATATATATTTTTCTATAGATTCTTGTGACAGTAAACTAAAAAAAAATGTACTGTTACTGACATTCTACATATCTGTAGTTGCCCAATAAAAGAGTTATTACATGAAGTTGATCATAGTTTTTCAAGCTTTCTTCTTTAGAATCACAGATATTGGACACAGAGTACAATATAATTAGGATAAGGTCGTAGTTTGTTTACATCTAAAAACATACTAAAAAATTATGGGTTAATATTATGTTTGTAATGCAGCTACTTGCAAGATTAACAGGTATATAATGAGAAATAAAATAATAAAATGGAAAATTAATACTATAAAAACAAAAATATACATATACATAATTGTACAAAACAGTATTTTACTTAATACCTCAATTAATATAATAATTTTCAATTGTAACTATATCCATATATATTTCAAACTTTATTTTTCTTTACAATTAAATACAATTTGGTGGTGTAGTATAATTTGAATTAAGGGTCCATGCATTTATAAATTGAATTCTACACTGAATTCATTTTACTTCTTTGAGGAATAACCAGCAATAAATGTGTTTGTATTTTTGGTTTAGAAAGAATTCAAGATGTTCTAAATAAGAATAATCTTACACTAAATATGGATGTTAATAAAACGGTGTCAATTTATATTAAAATCTTTATATCATATAGCAGTGCTCTGATCTACACTTGGTAGAATCCCAGTAAAACTGAATTGCTTAGCCATATTTAATTGAAATAAATGCTATACATAGTTTTTATTCATATTTGCCTCTAATAATCACCTCAAATATAAGAATTTATTCAGCTAACTTATGACATCAAGTTCCTGTCTATGTTTCTTTTTTTTATTATTATTATTGGATATTTTCTTTATTTACATTTCAAATGCTATCCCTTTTAATGGTTTCCCTCAATCTTGGAAACCCCCATCACATCCTCCTTCCCCCTCCTTCTATGAGGGTGTCCTTTAAACCACCCACCCAATTCCACTTTCCTGCCATCGACTCCCCTACACTGGAGCATCTATCAAGCCTTCATAGGACCAAGGACCTCTCCTTCCACTGATGCATGACAAGACCATACACTGCTACATATGCAACTGGAGCCATGTGTGCTCCTTTGTTGATGGCTTAGTCCCTGGGAGTTCTGGGGGGTATGGTGAGTTGATATTGTTGTTCTTCTTCAGTCCCTTCTCTAAAAGAAACAGTCTATGGTATCATTATTGGGTATTTTTTTAGTGTCATAACGAGAAAGATTATTTAAATATTATATGTATTTTTGGTATTTTTGTCATATAACTCCGGTTCAATTGCAAAGTATCCCAGTTTAGGTAACATAATGTACATAAAAATAGGACACTAGTATGGAGACATATAATTAAGATTTGAAACCTCGTGAGAGCTCATTAAATGTAATTAATTCAATTTAATTCAAATATTTACACACTCCATCAATAATTATTCAAATAGAAAATAAGAATCTCATAAGATAATGAATGACAAGTTGTCAAAAATATAGAAGAAAATAAAATGACCCAAGTCAGTAAGTCAGTGATTTTTTTTCTATTACCGTATTTTTTTTTTTTTTTTTTTTTTTTTTTTTTTTTTTTTGGTCTTTTGTAGATCAGTTGCAGCAGAGTCACCTGGGAGCTTGTTAGTCTAAAATCGCCGATCCTTCAGTTCTGACCTAGTGAATCAGAAACTCTATAGGCAGATCCCGGAATGAAGCAGAAGAAGCCCACTAGCTGATTTTGATTTATGCTTATTTGAAATCTACATAAAGAAATCATGTGTTGTAATGATTTTGGCAGTCAACATAGATTCTTTTTGGAGTTTGAGGCTATGAGGTTAGCACTTATCAATAACAAACATTTACTTGCTACACCTTAGTGAAATAATTACACCAAAATCTCCACAAAAAATAATAGAGCAGCCCATTAGATTGTCTGGATCAAGATAGCTTTATATACTGATGGACATATTCCATTTTTTTCTGAAATCTAAATGAACAAGTGGTTACTGTACCCTGATAATATGTATTCTATTGTTAGTTATTCACAGATTATCAAAATATATAAGTACACATCACTAATATTTACCATACTAGAGAAATTTCTGTGTCTTTCTGACCTTGTTTGAATGCAGTTTATATGTGATCAAACAAAGATCTTTGATATTATATGAAATGAGATCTTTATAAAATTCCAGAAAGTGCAATGAAAGACATTTCGTTTCCAGAAGTAGACATGTCACTGGGTACTTGTGAATAAAATTAAATTTCAAAAAGGAAAACATTTGAGATTATGGCTGCAAGCTACAACATAGTAGAAAAATACCTACATTGTAGGGAAATTGACCAAATTTTTTGTGTGTAAAACATAGGTGATGAAACTGAGGAATTAAACATGGGGTTTTCACAGCATCATGAATGTAAAGTGCTGATGAGTGTGGATCTGTTATAATCCATTCTCTAAAATAAAGAAAAATGTTAGGAAAAGACAACAGTCTCATACTTCATCCTCCAGAGGGAGTTCACCAACAGAAAGAAGGGAGGGCCAGTAGCCCTCAAATGCAACAGTAGACAGCAGAACTATTCAACCTGTTTGCCACTAATTACATGATTACTTTAGTATGTGTGATTTGGCAAGAATTTGCTAATATGTTCCCCTCCCCCATGATTATAGAATAATAATTTCAATTATAGAAGCTGTTTTCTAAAGCTGATTGCTTGGTTCCCCAACAAACATAATAATTGCAAACTCCAAAGATATATCCAAGGATATACACAATACCTGGAAATTTCTGTGTTGTCAGTATAAAGCAGAACACATTAGAAAGGAAATATGTTCATCTCCATATAAACAATGGATTCCAGTTATGTGGTTTTATGAGGTTCCTGCGTGTTCAGATGAGTGGCTCTCTGTGTCTATATCTGTTTTTTTTTGTTGTTGGTTTTTTTTTTTTTTTTTGGTGCCTTTTTGTGCACACGTTTTCTTCTGTTTGTTGGTTTTCTTCTATTGCAATGTGCTAGGTTTTGTTTTATCTTATATTATTTTGTTTTGTATTATTATATTTTATTTGTATCACTTAGAAGGCTTTCTAATTTCTAACAAAGAACAGAAAGGAGGTGGCTCCCAGCTGGAGAGGAGGTGGGAAAAAAAACTGGGAGAAGTAGAGAGAGGGGAAACCATAGTAAGATTTATTATATAAGAAAAAAATACTTTTCAATAAAATAAAAAATAAAAAAGAACTCAATAGTATTTTTGAAACATTTCTTTTTAAAACACTGAGTGCTTTGTCTAGGCTTTTTTTTTTTTTTAAATTTACACAGTCTTTTGTTTACTAATGTTTCTATTTTTCCTAGATTACTATATTGCAATTAGAGCAAATATGTGTTTTTCACATCTATAAGGGTTCTTGTGTTTTCTCTGTGGCTATTTCTTCTGTTTTCTGTTTAGTAGTATTCTTATTTATTTATTTATTTATTGTTATTATTAAAGTTACCTGTTAATTTTAAAATGAGTGAGAGCAAGAAAGGCTGTGAAATAAGTAGGGTGGTAAACAGAATCTAAGGAGGTAAAGGAATGGCAGACCATAATATGTATTGTATAAAACGTCTTATTTCAATAAAAGAGAAAAATGGTAAAAAACAAAAAAACAAAAAAAAAACAAAATTGCCGAAATAGGGAATTAATTTTCTTAAGTTATTGTATTAGTTATTTTATGAATTCCTGAGATAAAATAATTGACAAAGCAATCAGAAAAAAAGACCATCTTAATTTTATTCACACTGCCATAGATAGTATCCTGGAGTGCAAGCCAGGTCAGTAGGATCTTGAGGAAGCTGCTAATATCACATCTACAGGCACAAAGCAGAAAGACACCAGCTATTTTGATGGTCAAATACATCTCTTAAGGACAGGATTCTAGCCTACAGAATGATGATACCTACTTTTAGGGTGGGCTTTCTCACATCATTTAATAGCTATCCTTTCCCAGAGATTTGTTTCCACGTAGATTCTAAATATCATCACACTGAAAATCTAGATAGTCATCAAAATCGCATATAGTTAGATAAATATATAACATTTAATATTTGGCCAAAATATTAACTGATCTCGTGGCTCTCAATGATTGCAATTTTTAAATACACTGTTGTAACAAGCTCATAAAACTAATGGTTCCAGTTTCTATTGCCAGAATTCTCATGCTGAATCAAAACTTCATGTAATTATTTTCAGGCTACCTGGCAACCTCTTGGCTCTTGATAGTACCAGGCCTATGGGTGATGCACAGACACAGATGTAGGTGAAACATCTGCACAAATGAATATTGTCATGTTAAAAACAGGTTTTAAAATAATAATGTTTCTGAAGAACCTGTTATATGAGCTACAAGTTCTATAGGGTCATGTAAGTGGAAAAACAGATTCAAATAACAGCTTCTATAATTTTTCCCAATATAATTTTTACATGGAGTTGTCAATTCAGGAAAGAGCACTAGGCTCCATAATTTACAAATGAGTACATTAGACATATCTCTAGTACATATTTTTTGAAAAAAACTAGCTATAATTTCTAGTTTTTTTAAAACAACTAGAATTATTCATTTCAGAGTCTTATGGGTGGTGTTCCTGTTTTTCTCTACTAATTGAAATTCTCTTTAGTTTGTTCACTAATTCTATGCCATCTTACCTATGGAAAAAGAATCCTGAAATAATAACATTAAAACATTTTAAGTGTTTCTACCCTAGTGTTATTTAAGATTATAAAGTAAAGACTTTTCTTATATTGGTCCACTTTTCAACTTGCTAATTACTTAATCAATTACATTAAAGAAAAATGTTTTCTTGTATTTAAATGCCTTGCAGACTGTTATAACTCAGGAAATTAGGCATGTCTCTAAACTCAAAGGGGGTCTTATTTGACGATCATTCAAACATGTTGTCAGTGGGAGAGGTGGGAAAACTGGCAGGATGGGTTCCTTCCTTCTCCGCCACACTGCAATAACTTAACTTTCCTCACAGGCTCCAATTTCAGTGTAAGTGATTGAATTGTGAAACATTCTCCCATCTTCATTTTAAAAGTGAAGAATTATATTTCCTGCATGCTGAAGTAGCTTCAATAATATATTGGTTGAAATGAGAGTAATGGACACACTTCACACACACACACACACACACACACACACACACACACACACACACACTCTTACTTGGCTTCCAGAGTGATTCTTCCTTTTACCTGCCATGAGTGATTAAGGGTAAAATATCAGTATTCATTGGGGAATTCCAAACACTATAAATTCTCTGGCCTCATAGTGTGTAAAATGTTTTTCTTCCTATAATTCAAGTCTGTTTGTCAGACATTTGCATATTGCTTGTGCTTCTCCAGTGCTGAAACTTGTGAATGCATATTCAGAATAATATATACAACAAACATTTACTTTTCTACATTAAATATGTATAAAATATTATGGACTTCAAGAAACCTCTTCCATTTTTAATTATAAACATGAAAAAGAAACCTGTTAAATTATTCTCAAAAATAGACATTTGACTCTATACAGAAATCAATTTGAAAACATTATGTTAGTCAATCACTGTATCTTAATATGCCTTACATTTTTCTCCTTATAACCCTATTTCTCAGCTATCTTAAATCAGGCAAAGACACTCATCTTTCATCACAGCAACAATGGAGTATCAAAAAAGGAACCTGTCATACGAGCCTAGCAAATTAAAAAAAAAAAAAAAAAATTGTCCGTATTTTACTGACTTTAAAGAATGGCTAAGTGATCTTCCCCCCAGTTTAACATTGCTGAACCCATCTTCCCAAGCTGCAAAATATGGTTTGTGGGTTGTACCTTAGGTAGTCTAAGCTTTTGGGCTAAAATCCACTTCTCAGTGAGTGCATACCATGTATTCCTTTGTGTTTGGGTTACCTCACTCAGGATGATATTTTCTAGTTCCATCTATTTGCCAACAAATTTCATGAAGTCATTGTTTTTAATAGATGAGTAATTTACCACATTTTCTGTATTCCTCTGTTGAGGGACATCTGGGTTGTTTCTAGCTACTTGCTATTATGAAGAAGGCTGCTGCTAAAAACATAGTGGGCATATGTGCTTGTTATATATTGGAGTATCTTTTGGGTACATGCCGAGTAAGAGTATAGCTCTTTCCAGTTTTCTGAGGAACCACCAGATTAATTTCTAAAGAAATTGCTAGCTTGAAGTATCACCAACAGTGAATATCCTTGCCAGCATCTGCTGTACCTGCATATTTGATCTTAGCCATTCTGTGTGGTGTGAGGTGGAAGATCAGGGCCTTTTTGATTTACTGATGACTAAGGAAGTTCAACATTTATTTTAAAAAATGGGATATTTTATTGACTTACATTTCAAATGTTATCCCCTTTCCAGGTTTCCTCTTAACAAATCCCCTATCCATCTTCCCTCCCCCTGCTTCTATGAGGGTGCTCACCCACTCTCGAACCCACTCCAGCCTTTCTGCCCTAGTATTCCACTACATGGGGTATTGAGCATTCCCAGGACCAAGGGCCACTCCTCCCATTGATGTCCAACAAGGCCATTCTCTGCTGCATATGCTGCTGGAGCCATGGGTCTCTCCATGTGTACTCTTTTTTTGTTGGTTTAGTCCCTGGGAGCTCTAGGGGCCAGGGGGTCTGGTAGGTTAATATTGTTGTTCTTCCTGTGGGGTTGCAAAATCCTTCAGATCCTTCGGTCCTTTCTCTAACTCCTCAATTGGGGTCACCATGCTCAGTCCAGTGGTTGACTGTGAGCATCTATCTCTGTATTTGCTGTCCTCTGGCAGAGCCTCTCAGGAGAGAGCTATATCAGGCTCCTGTCAGAACCTCTGGAAGAGCAGTCTGTGTTTATAACTGCTGTGCCAGCTCTCCAGGCTCTGAACATTTCTATAAGTGCTTCTCAGCCATTCAAGTTTCCTCAGTTGAGAATTCTTTGTTTAGCTCTGTACTCCATTTTTTAAATAGTGTTATTTGTTTCTCTGTAGTCTAACTTCTTGAGTTCTTTGTATATTTTGGATATTACCCCTTTATCAGATGTGAGGCAGGTAAAGATCTTTTCCCAATTTGTAGGCAGTTGTTTTGTCCTATTAACAGTGTCCTTTGCCTTTCGGAACCTTTTCACAGAATACCCACAATACAACCCACAAGCCATAGACAGCTTATGAAGAAGGAAGACCAAAGTGTAGATGCTTCACTCTTACATAGAATGGAGAACAAAATAATCACAGAAGCTAAAAGTAATGGACATTGGAGCAAGAGTGGAGGTGGAAGGAAAAAAGAGGGGCAGGAACAGGTACTGGAAGGGACAAGAGAGAAGTACAGAGAGTCAGAAAATTGAATAGAAATGTAGCAGAGGGCAATAGGGAACTTGGGTAGCCACTAGAAAGTCCGAGACTCCATGGAAACAAGAGACTCTCAGGACCAAATGGCAATGACATTAGTGAAAAAAAAAAAAAAAGTGGAGATACAAACTGAAGAGACCACCTCCAGTAGATATGCACATCCCCCAGTTGAGGGAAGAAGCCACTCACACATCTCAAAATTTTTAACTCAGAAAATCTCAAGTCCAAAGGAATGACAAGGACAAAAAAAAAAATGGAACAAAGGCTTAAGTAAAGGCCATGAAGAGACCACCACAACTAGGGATCCATCCCATCTGCAGACACCAACCTCCCACATTATTGCTGATGCCAAGAAGTGCTTGCTGACAGGAGTCTGATATGGCTGTTCCCTGAGAGGTCCTACAAGCATTTGACAAATAAAGGTGCAGTTAAATATACCTAACCATCAATTTCTACCCAGGGACCCCAGTGAAAGAGCTAGGGGAAAGACTGAAAGAGATGAAGGGGATTGCAAGCCATAAGAAGAACAATCTCAAGTAACTAAACCACCCAGAGCACCCAGGAACTAACCCACCAAACAAAGAGTATACATGGAAAGAGCCAGAATTCCAGATATGTATGTAATAGTTGATGGCCTTGCCTGACATCATAAGAGGGGAGGCTTGAACCCCAGTGTAGGGGGATGTAGAGTGGTGAGGCAGGAGTGGGTGAATGGATGAACCAACACATAGAGGCAAAAGGGCGGGATGAGGCAGAATGGGATGGGGGTGTGGTGGAAGGATTACCAGGAAGGGGGATATCATTTGAAATTTAAATGAATAAAATAATTAATAAAGAAATAGAAAAAAATTCTGAATCTAGTGGAACAGACACTATTATAGCTTCTATGATTCAGCAACTTAATACACAACATCATTTACAAGCGCAAAGTTTCTACAAAGAGATTCCTTTCTCCATCAATTCCTACTGACTTTTGAAAAGGTGAAGTAAATTTCTTTTAAAAACCTACATCAATTCTTGTATGCACTGTATTTTTATAATAGTTATCACCTCCATGGAGATAATCCTGTATAATATTAATCACTATGAACTTTAATCCAATAGTTCATTGCTAGTTAATAAAAGGCAGTTGGGTGAACTCATTTTTGACTTTAAATAAAACTTAAATGAATCTGACATAATTCTTTAATTTATGACATCTGCTCCCCTGTTCCTTTTGCCTCTGAGGGGTTGCACCATTCTTCCTGGCATACACCTACCCTGGGGCATCAAATCTCTAAAGGATTAGTTACATTCTCTCCCACTGTGGCTAGACAAGGCAGCCTTTTGCTCACTCCAGCCCATGTATGCTTTTTGGTTGGTGGCTCAGGCTATGAGATCTTGGTCTCAGGGGACCAGGTTAGTTGCTACTGTCGGTCTTCCTATGGGGTTGCCATCCCTTTCAGTTCCTTCACTCCTTGCCCTAACATCTCCATAGGGTCTCTGAGCTCAGTCCAATGCTGTCTGTATCTTCTGTCTCAGTCAGGTGCTCAGGAAAGCCTGAGGACAGCTGTGCTAGGTTCCTGACTGAAAGCACAACACAGCATGAGTCATTATACCAGTGATTAGTGCTTGCCCGTGGGATGGATGCCAAGTTGGGCCTGTCACTGGTTGCCAATTCCTTCAGTATCTGCTTCATTTTTGTTCATATATTTCATTTAGTAATTTTGTAGGTGAGTGGTGTCCCAATCTCTCCACTGGGGGTTCTGTCTGACTAATATAGAGGTGGCCTCTTCACATTCCATATTCCCAATGCTGGGCATCTCAGTTAAGGTCACCCCTATTTGAGTCCTAGGAGGCTCCTACATTCCAGGTCTCTGGGACTTTCTAGAGAGTAGTCCCATTCCTACCCTGGCAGCTGAATATTTCTATGTATTCTTGTGGTCCTCTGAGACTCTCTTTTTCTCTCCCCATATCTAATCCTGTCCTGCTCTCCTCTACCACCCAGGTCCCTCCCTTCCTTCTGCCTAACATGATTACTTTTATTCCCCCTTCTAAGTGGGATTTAAGCATCCTCACTTGGGCATGCCTCATTATTTAATTTGTTTGTTTCTGTGGATTGTATCATTGGTATTCTATACCTTTTGGCTAATATCCACTTATTAGAGTATATCCCATGCATGTCATTTTGAGTCTGGGTTACCTCACTCAGAATGATATTTTCTGGTTCCATCCATTTGACTGCCAAATTCATGATGTCTTTGTTTTTTAATAGCTGAGTAATATTCCAAATTGTAAATGAACCATATTTTCTGAATCCATTCAGCAGTTGAGGGATTTTTAGGTTACTTTCAGTTTCTAGCTATTATGAATAAGGCTGCAATGAACACAGTGGAGTACTCAGTCTTGTGGTATAGTTGAACTTCTTTTGGATATATGCCCAGGAGTGGTGTAGCTAGATTTTCAGGCAGAACTATTTCCAGTTCAGAGAAACCACAAGATGGAGTGCGAAATAGCTTTGAACTCATTGGCACGGGAGGAAATAAAAGTCCTGAACAAAATGCCAATGGCTCAGGCATTAAAATCAACAATTGATAAATGATACCTCTTGAAACTGAAAAGCTTCAAGAAAACAAGATCCACAGGCAGGCAACAGATTCTGGGACAGCCCCCGCTCCTGTGGTTAGATGATCTATCTGCATGAAGGCCAAGCTGCACATCTGCTATACATATGCAGAAGGGGGCCTGGGTCCAGCCTATACTTGCTTTCTGCTTGGTGGTTAGATCTCTGGAAGCCCCCAAGGGTCCAGTTTAGCTGATTCTGTTGGCCTTCCTGTGGAGTTCCTATCTGCTTCAGATCCTTCAATCCTTCCCCAACTCTCCCACAAGATTCTTGGAACTCCATCTAATGTTTGGCTTCGGATTTCTACATCTGTTTCCACGTGCTGCCTGGTAGAGCTTCTCAGGGAACAGCTATGATAGTCTCCTGTCTGCAAGCATAGCATTATCATTAATATTGCCAGGTATTCAGCAAACAGTTGGGGCATCTCAAGAACATGCCAGAGATCTGGGACTGTGGAGGTTATAAGGAATCTATGGGAGTGATTCTAGCAGAGAATCCTAGAAGTTTGGGATGTGGATCCTGAAGTGACTACCACCTGCAGCCAGGCAGGACTCCCAGTGGAGGAATAAATACAGCAACCCATCTGCAGAATCTTTAACATAAAATACATCCTGCCTATAAGATGGGAAGAGACAAAGATGGAGCAGAGATGGAAGGAAAGGCTAATCAATGACTGAACCTAATTAAGACCTGTCCCATGGACAGTATAAATTCTTAAATCACTGATTCATCTCTCCACTACCCCAACTGCTGTCTTGTACTACTGCATGAGGGTGAGAACTGAAAAACTATATATGCAAGTAAGACAGGATGAAGGTATTTATCAAGAAGACAATAATAAAAAACCATAACAGTATGCTTTAAAGGGGTGATATGCAGTCTGTGGGGGTCCCCCAACCTCCTATTTCCTTGTCTGTTTGCATCCTTTCTGCTGGCCTTCAGGGCTTCAGTCCTTTCCCTTCACTCAATACCAGTCAGGTTGCCCTCTATTCTCGAGTAATATTCCATTGTGTAAGTGAACCACATTTTCTGTATCCATTCTTCTGTCATGGGACTTCTAAGTTGTTTCCAGGTTCTGGCTATCACAAATAAGGCTGCTGTGAACATAGTGGAACATGTGCTCCTGTGGCATGGGGGGTGGGGGCATCTTTTGGGTATATTCCCAAGAGTGGAATAGCTGGGTCTTCAGGTATATCTATTTCCAATTTTCTGATGAATCTCCAGATTGATTTCCATAGTGGTTGTACCAGTTTGTGAAATGTCCTACAGTGGTGAGAGGGAACATTTAGAGCCATCTCCAGCAGAAAGACAGGACATCAACTGAAGGATGGAGTTGCCATCCTACAGTCACACTTCTGACCCATAATTGTTTCTGTATGAAAGAATTACAGGGATGCAAATGGAGAGGAGCTTGAGGAAAAGAAGATCCAGCAACACGCCCAAACTGGGATTCAGCTCAAGTGGAGGTCCCACGGCCTGACACTATTACTGAGGCTATGGAACACTCACAAAGAGGGATCTATCATGACTGCCCTCTAAAAGATCCAACAAGCACCTGAAAGAGTCAGATGCAGTTATTTGTACCCAACCAATGGACAGAAGCAGCTGACCCCTGTTGTTGAATTAGGGAAAACTGAAAGAAGCTGAGGAGAAGGGTGATTCTGTAGGAGGACCAGCAGTCTTAATTAATCTGGACTCCTGATATCTATTAACACTTGACCACCAAACAGCCAGCATACACCAGCTGATATGAGGCCCCCAACACACATACAGTAGAGCACTACCAGGTCTGTGTTCATTCAGAGATGATACACCTAACCCTCAAGAGACTGGAGATTCCAGGGAGTTTAGAGGTCAGGTGGGGTGGGGGTGGGGCATCCATGTGGAGATAGGACTGGGTGGGGAGGATGCAGGTGATGTGGAGCAGTTGGAGGGTAGATGGGGAAGAGAAGAGAATGGAATGCAGAGTGTAAACAATGAATTACAAATATCTCTTGTGAGGCTATGCCAGTGCCTGGCAAATATAAAAGTCGATGCTCACAGACATCTATTGGATGGAACACAGAGCTCCCAATGAAGCAACTAGAGAAAGTACCCAAGGAGTTAAAGGGGTCTGCAACCCTATAGGAGGAACAAAAATATGAACTAACCATTACCCCCCAGAGCTTGAGTCTTTAGTTGCATATGTAGCAGAGAATGGCCTAGTAGGCCATCAGTGGGAGGAGAGGCCTTTGGTCTTGGGAAGATTATATGCCCCAGTACAGTGGAATGGAGTGGGTGGTTTGGGGAGCACAGCGGGGAGAGGGTATAGGGGACCTTCAGAGAGGAAACTAGGAAAGGGGATGATAACATATGAAATGTAAATGAAGAAGATATCTAATAAAAATTTTAAAAAAGAAAAGAAAAATAAATAAAATTTAATTTAAAAGGAGGGGGGTGATATACAAAACAGCAGAACACAAAGTAAGTATAATTTAGTTATAAGAACTCCAAAAGCTTCTCTAAGTATTTCACACATGGTGAGTTTAAATACACTGTGAGTTTTTTTTTTTTAAAGTGGACATATAATCTTAATTGCAAAATGTTTGTTAAACTTCCACATTCTGACTAGATCTTTTCTCTAGAACACACCTGCTTATAGTGAGTACAACAACCTAATGCTCAATGAATACCTCACATTTGTCAAATATCTATTGAAGGGAAGCAAGCAAAGACATTATTAGTTAGAAAGACTAAAATGCAACCACCATTGATCTCTTAAGTGAATTAGAATCATTGCTTATTCTTAAAGAAACAAAATAAATTAAAATTTTATATATATATATATATATATATATATATATTATAGAAATTGTATAAATATGTATGTGTGTTGGTGTGCATGTGTGTAGATGGATACATTTTTTATGTATAGATGGATATATCTATTATGAGTTGCCAAACTACTTAGTCAAACAAGTAGAGATTTTAAAGAAAAGAAATGCCTCACATTTACTTGAGAACTGTAATTTTTCTTGGCAACAATTTTATTCTCTGTGGGGAAAAAAAGGCATTCAGACAAATTCTCCAGTCAGAGTTATCTTGTGTCACTTCTGTTGCAGCTTTAGCTTGAATATGTTTTATAAGTACTTCAAAAGAAATTCAGGCAAGCCAAAAAGTGGCCTTTCTTTTTAGACATCTGTACCATACTCTTGAGTGCTGGAATTGCATTTCATATCTGGTTTGGAACTCAGCTCTTAATAGTCTAGCATAAGCATCCATAATCCATTTGGCTGCTTGCTTATTACTTTGAAGAGGGGGAAGAAAGGTGCCTCTATTGGGTTTACTCTTCAATTCGTGCCTCTTTAAAGAGTGCAGGTGAATAATCTATATTTCAAAGAAAGATGACCTTTACTTGATTTAATGGAATCTCTCTTTCAATATCTGAAATGAGAAAGTGATTAAAGCTTTGGTTGATAGGCAAGATGTATTTTAGGAATAGATAAGCATAAAGGTCAGACACTGTCAGAAAGGATTTTAGCTTTCCTTAATATTTAAGTACTCCATGTGAGTCATGGTTTATGCATTAATAGTATATATTCTAAGTTACTTTAAAATCCCTGCATATTTTGTGTCATTCAAAATTGGTTTCTAACATTGGTAATGATATTCAGGAAAGAAGGTATATTTCTGCTGGTATTTTCATAAAGATGGATATATTCTGTCCTCAAACGATCAAAAGCCATTTGACATACTGCTTCAGAGAATTTAAAACTATGCAACATATATTTTTAAATTAAAAGTAATCTCAATATCTATAGCCAAGATGTTTTTGAAATAATAAAACATTTTTTTTTCTCAGTGGAATAAAGGAAAATGAAGAGCATGCATCGAAAGCTTCATAGGTCCCAAGTGTCTGGCCAGTAACTTTATAGGAGTCAAAACATTCAATCTGCACATAGACCAACACTTGACATAGCATGGAGATTTGTTGCAAGAATGGATGGATAATTTAGAATCAGGCAGATCTTTTTATCATCACCCTTTTATATAAGAGGACTCTGTGATGGAAAATTTAAACAGCTTAGCCACTAAGTCAATAATAGAGTTATATTCCAAAAGGGGTTCAAGACTAAATTCCTTTCTGTGATCTATGAAGAAGTGCTGCCATTTTTCTTAAAATTACTGATATCCCATACCATTCCTGTGTAACAGTCTAACTGAGCAGAATGCTTTTGTTCATTTTTAATACATTCCAACAGTTATTGAAATGTGTGTATTTTATTGGTATTTTAGATTCTCCCAAATACACTAGTAACTATTATCTATACTTGATAGTAAATGCTTCACTGAACATCTGAATGGTTATAGTATACTGTGGAATAAATATGAAATGGCAAAATAAACATAACATGACATTTTTATTAAAATTAAAAAAGAACTCGCACACCATATTTTCATCAAGATATATTTAACGGAGGGATAGGGATTTGCTCTGAGAATTCCCATTTGTTTTGATGATTATAAAACAGAAAGAACACCAAGAGTCAGACAAACAGGCAGGTGGGTTCAATTAAATGGAATGACTCTCCTGGGAACTAACTAACTAATGCATTGAAAGCATTAAACATTCAGTGTTCTTCATAAAAGTGCTATAACATTTGTTTGCATATTCTAAGAGTTGTTGCTGGTCAGTGAAATCCATTATAGCATTGGAATCTTTTATTAACCCCTGGTTAAAATATAGATAATCAATCTTGCCTTCACCAGAGATATTTTTTTTTATTTGTCAATAAAAATGTTTGTAAAGAATAATATATAGCCGGGCGTAGTGGTGCATGCCTTTAATCCCAGCACTCGGGAGGCAGAAGCAGGCAGATTTCTGAATTCAAGGCCAACCTGGTCTACAAAGTGAGTTCCAGGACAGCCAGGGCTACACAGAGAAACCCTGTCTCGAAAAACTAAAAAAAAAAAAAAAGAAGAAGAAGAATATATATACACAATGTTATGTATCTATTATGTATCTATTTTATGTAAAACATCTTCACCATACAAGTTGATTTCTTTCTGGGACTTCTACTTATTTGAGTCATATTGTGATAAAATGAGTATTATAGGGCATAAAATGAGAACTTTCCAAATTCTCATGGTAACATGAAGAGATACAAATTGATAATTCATAATAGGCTTGCAAATAAAAATGAGATAATATTGAAAATTGATTTAGGTACTTTAATGAATACTGGAAATATTTTTTTAAAAAAATAAATATTTGAAAGCAGGGACATTTTCTTCAGGAAAATCAACTCAAATATCCCTGAAGTCCAACACAGGATGAAAATCAATATGTTCTCTGTTGCAGTTGGTATCAAGGTCTCCCCACCATCATCATGGTTTATTCTACTGTGAAACACATTAAAACACAAGAGTACCTGTCCCTCTCCCCTGGGATTCATGAAGCATGACTTCAGGTTTTTTCTCTGCTCAAGCCATTCCTCACCAGAAAATCATGATTATTAATTTTTTTATTTATGTATGATATTTAAATTTTACACCAAGCAGCATATGAATTATTTTTCTTAATCCTTTATGTGTGCCTCACCAATACTTCAGAATAGAATTCACACTTATCAATAATGTTGTACCATTTGCTGGAAAAAATCCTTGAAATTCCTAATCTAATCTTGTTATCCCCTGCAGAAAATAGCTTCTTACAAAGCTTCAGAGTTCACTAGCTTTTGGCTTTATGAAATTCTCATATCCCTTAGGGAGCTACTGGGAGTCCTTTTTCTCATTTCAACTTTCAAAATGTCTCTTTTCACTATGCAAAATCATCCAGCCATGATCTAAAGGTTTGAGGAATGCATTATATACACAGAATTCATGATTCTGAATCATAACTCTAATTTACCAACGTGGGACTTTAGAAATCTAGAAAGACCTGTCTCGCCATTGAGAAAGATTCAGCCCAGTTTTGTACTTATGTCATCATTTTTCTTGTCATTGATGGTCAAGTGCAGGGTGTTGTTCAGTGGGAGTCTTCAGTGAGAAGTAGCTAAATCCAAATTACTTATGTTCCCAAACTGAATATTAGTCTGCCTTGCATATAGTCTGTGTCTCTCATTTACTGATTTCATCTTCTCCGTATGCCTGTATCATCAAAAGTATCTTTTGTGTATCCCGCTTCTCAGTCTTTTCACTTCTCTTCCTCTGCTTTACTTATCTACATGTATTGCCCTTTATTTCTCAAGTCCAACTCCAGAATATAACTGAATCCCTTCCACAATACCAGGCTTTCAAACAGTCTGTCCACATCATTCAGGAAACTCCAAATAGTGTCTGAAAAGAAAGTTCATTATTTTTTCCTCTTCATGGCCTCACAAGTCATCTGTATTCTCCCTTCACTTACTGCCCATTTTCCTTCAGTAACACAATCACTCCTTATTTTATAAACTACTCACCATTTTCTGTTTCTCCTTTATCATATACACATGGCAAACATCTAAGCTCTAATTATCTACTCACTTCCAAATTGTATAGACAAGGGTGTTTATTGCTGTCATTTTCAGCTTCCAGCTCCATTAACAATTGGGTCTTTATTACTCTCTGACTTCTATTAATATTTATTGTACTCTGCCTATTAATTGTGCTTCAATAAGAACTGAGTAGCTAATTCTTTCTGAAAGATTTTCCAAAACTTTATATGACAGCCTCAAACAAAGGATACAATCTTTTTCATTTTGTTTACTGAGGACAGAAGAAAACTATCAACACATAATATATATATATATATATATATATATATATATATATATATATATACACCATCTTTTATAGTTTCATGCTCCTATACTTTACTTATTGATATCAATGTACTTTGTGCTTTTGTCTAAGGCTTACTTATATAGTTATACCTAATATAATAAATTTTCTTTTTGGTATCCACTAAATACTACAGTAATATCTCCTTTTCTATTTTAATATTATTGCTCTTACCTGCAGTGAATTATACAAATAGGTTTCTATCTTGAACTCTAACACAAACCACACTAAACAGATTCAGCAGTTTCTTTTTATATAATTGTACATATTATGAATACATATATACTCACATATACTGTAATAATAATAATAAAACAAAGACAGCATAATAAGGAGAGTGGGGATCATAGCAGTATATGGGTGGATGATGGTGAGATATGATGTCATTATATTTTAATTATTTAATTGATAATTTAAACAATACAAAAGAGAAAGAAAATAAAATTTAACAAAACTATCTCTTGAGTTCAATTCTTTTATTTTGGTTCTATTTTGAGACAGAGTTTCTCTGTATAGCCCTGGCTGTCCTGGAACTCACTCTGTAGACCAGGCTGGCCTCAAACTCAGAAATCCACCTGCTGTGATATCCTATAAAAGAGCAGTGTTCTTTGTTTCACTTTTGTTCATAGTACCAAGCTACTTATAACATTATATATATATATATATATATATATATATATATATATATATATATGTGTGTGTGTGTGTGTGTGTGTGTGTGTGTGTGTATTACATATACATACTACATATACATATAATATATATTACATATACATATATATGTTTGTGCCTGTGTATGTATGTCTGTGTGCCTGTGTGTCTGTGTGTGTTGTGTGTAATTTTTTTCTCTCCTGCCTCAAACTCACTCTAATCATGTTTGTCTTCAGCATACCCTAGTTTTTGTCAAAATCAAAATGGCCTCGATTTCAGAGATCCAAGTACACTGACATGATATTATAACTGAAAGAATGAGCTCTCTGTTCTTTGTCATTGTCTTTCTCAGTCTCTCCTGCTATGATGACAACTTGGAGAGAAAAAGGTTAATTTGTCTTATATTTCCACATCATGGTCCAAATCAGAAGGAAGTCTGATGGAAACTCAAGTAGGGTAAAACCCTGGAGGTAGGAGCTGATGCAGAGGCTGTGAAGGAGTGTTGCTTATTTGCTTGATTACTCTGCTGTTTTATAGAACCCAGGACAACCAGCCCCAGGATGGCAGGATCTGAAAATAGTCTTGACCCTCTCATATCAATCGCTAATTAAGAAAATCCTTACAACCCTATAGGAGGAACAACAATATGAACTAACCAGTACCCCCTAGAGCTTGTATCTCTAGTTGTATATGCATCAGAGGATGGCCTAGTAGGTCATCAATGGAAGAAGAGGCCCTTAATCTTGTGAAGATTATAAGTCCAAGTACAGGGGAATGCCAGTGGGAGGAACTAGGAGTGGGTGGGTTGGGGAGCAGGGCAGGGGGAGGGTATAGGGGATTATCAGGATAGCATTTGAAATGTAAATGAAGAAACTATCTAATAAAAAATGGCCCCCCAAAAAAAGAAAAGAAAGAAAGAAAGAAAAAAATCCATACAATATGTGTGGAGGCATTTTCTCAATTAAAGTTCATATCTTTCAGATAATTCTAACTTGTATAAAGTTGATTTAAATCTTGACAGCACAGGCATACTAAATCTCTTCTTACAAAGGGGGGATTTTCCTTCCTATATCTTCTAAAACTTGACTCATTTTAATTTATTCCAAATTCTTTCAAGATGTTCAATCTTGACCCTGAGTTAGCAACATGGAGCTTCCATTTCAGTGCTATGGAAACCTTTAGAGACTCCTCTTATATTTAAAAAATGTAAGCCCATCTTTACACTCATTTGTCCTATATTTGTGTGTAATTGATGATAAAGTATATGGTGTTGCTTTGGTGGGAGCCCTCAGTGAAGAATAACTAAACCAAGTAATTCTATGTTTATATAGGTTACCATGAATTCTGCATGTGACAGAACAATTTTTTACCTTCACTCAAATTACTTAGCTACAGTGTCCCACAGAGGATTGAATATGGAGAAAATTTACATAAACTATGATTTTTTTCTTTTAGGTGTTAATTATTATTAGTTGACTTTTAGAATTTCTATGAGACTTATCATACATAATATCTAACAAAGAGACAGAATGCATCATTTTTACAAGTGATGAAGTCAGTCCTTGGATTTTATTCAGGTTTTAAGAATAAATGAGTTCTTCTCCATGTTATTGAAAGAAAACCCTTCCCTGTGCACTCTTGACTGCCTCTCCATATCTTGCATCATCATTCATTTAAATCCCCTAAAAGGTTTATTTTCATTTCTTTTTTCACTCCTAAAAGAAATCCACACTGGGCAGCATCAGTGGAAAGTACAACCAATTCTTCATCTTTAGAAATAGCATGCATTAAGACTAATATCATGTCATTCCGATATTTCCATCTCAGTATTTCTCATTGCTATTCAACCAGTCACCCCATGTAGATTTCTACAATTGGCCTCTTGGCTTTACTAACCCTCAGATCAATCACATCTAATTACTTTGCAAACTTCATCAATGGCATCTTTTTTCCTTAAATCTATACCCCCTCCTTTCAAATTTCATAGCTGCTACTGTAATTCAAGTCTTGATTATTCACTTCCCAGAATATAGGAAAAGTTACATCTAGTCTTCCTGAAAACCATCCCATCTTTATTATATTCTGTCAATCAAAATTCTCATACATACTGAAAAATTAGCATCTTTATTCTCTACACAAAACAATTAAGTCACTCTCCATTATGCAGTAATCTTGTAACTTTCCCTTTCAAATTTTTATAATGTTATATTTCTACAGAGCAAAGTCAGGAACCATATTCCATAGTTCCTATATTGCACCTAAATTTAAAAGTTAGTATTTTATAGTGTGCTGAAGGGAATGTTTCTGTAACCCGTGGTAGTTCTCTTCTTGCATATCTTATGACTCATGTAGAGTTCCTTGTAGTGAGTTTTCACCCTTGATCATTGATGCATTGTCATAGTTTTAGGAATAGCTCAAATGTTTGCCTCTGAATTAAGGAAAAGTTAATTTTTTTTTTTTTGGTTGACAATTGCAATACTACAAATTCAAGTTGATGGTCATATATTTTGATGTTGAGTTGAGTCATATTGAATTATATTAATTCCTATTTTTGCTACTGAGAGAGTAGCATTTACAGTGAAAAAGCTCTCTCATTTTTGTCAACATTTAATTCCTCTTTATCATCTAGGGTTTTTTTTTTGTTTTTGTTTTTGTGTTTTTGGTAAATCATGGTATACAACCTCCTTTCTCTTCTTTAGTAATGTTAGAAGTGACATTTAAAATTATTTGCGTGGTTACCTCTATAGTATTTGGGTCACTGTTGTGAATTAAAATAAATATCTAAGTTGCATGGGAAATAATGGCATTGAGAAGAGGCTGGCTATGGAAGGAGCTGTGGAATTCATGAATATGTTATAAACACATACATGGAATATTTTAAGAATTAATAAATTAGCATTTAAAACATTTGCCAGATAAATAGAGTAGTCCCTTGATATATAATCTCACATTTCCTTACAAGTTTATTTCCTAAGTTCTAGCTTATACATACAATACAATAAAATTATCAGTTTTCAGAATAAGATGTAACCATCTAGCTAACTTTTGTTTTCACATAAAATCATTGTAATAATTTTAATAGGTATACCTAGAGGGCACAGCCCCCCTTTTTTTAATCTCATCCAAATTGTAATGATTGGATGACAAAAGTAACCAGAGAACCTTTAGGAATCCTAGTAGACAATGAAGAGACATAGTGTCTATTGTGGTACAAATAGCTTTCTAGATTATAATTTGTTTCATGATGCCTGGCATGGTGGCACATGCCTTTAATCCCAGCACTCGGAGGCAGAGGCAGGTGGGTTTCAAGGCCAGCCTGGTCTACAAAGTGAGTTCCAGGACAGCCAGGGCTATACAGAGAAACCCTGTCTCGAAAAACAAACAAACAAACAAACAAACAAACAAACAAACAAATGTTTCATGAAACTAGAAATTTTTTATGAATTTGACAATTTTTCTTTCTAATGTTGGCAAACACAATCATTCTTAACACATTGAAGAAAGGATTTATATTAATACATGCTGTATGCATTCATTCGAACAAAATTGAACTTCAGGGTTCTCAATACTATAGATTTAAAGAGTGAGAACTAATATGTTAACACAAACAAACTAAAACCCCACAAATTGCAGCCGAGATAATGATGGAGTTCATTACCTCTGTAAGCCTATTATATTAAAAGTTGTTAAGGGAGTCTGAGAAGAACATGGAGACAAGGAGAGGGGAGTTTAGATGCACAAAGGAAAATGCACAATAAACACATGTAGACAGAGATAAACTCATTGGTGTTTACAGATTGGTATCTTCAGATAAAGGCAGAAATTGCATAGAAATACAAAGTCAGAAATCTAGTATATAACTCAAAGTACTTCTTACATAAACAGAAAGAAAGAGAGAGAGAAAGAGAGGGAGAGAGGGGGGGGAGACAGAGAGGGAGGGAGGGAGGAAGGAAGGAAGGAAGGAAGGAAGGAAGGAAGGAAGGAAGGGAAAGAAAGAAAGAAAGAAAGAAAGAAAGAAAGAAAGAAAGAAAGAAAGAAA